>NW_026284449.1:0-37170 GCF_023373465.1 Oncorhynchus keta
CCCGACGTCCACAGGTGGGGGTTGTGCTTACAGCCCAACACCGTGCAGGACGTTTTTCATTTGCCAGAGAACACCAAGATTGGCAAATTCGCCACTGGCGCCCTGTGCTCTTCACAGATGAAAGCAGGTTCACACTGAGCACATGTGACAGACGTGACAGAGTCTGGAGACGCCGTGGAGAACGTCCTGCTGCCTGCAACAGCCTCCAGCATGAACGGTTTGGCGGTGGGTCAGTCATGGTGTGGGGTGGCATTTCTTTGGGGGGCCGCACAGCCCTCCATGTGCTCGCCAGAGGTAGCCTGACTGCCATTAGGTACCAAGATGAGATCCTCAGACCCCTTGTGAGACCATATGCGGTTGCGGTTGGCCCTAGGTTCCTCCTAATGCAAGACAATGCTAGACCTCATGTGGCTGGAGTGTGTCAGCAGTTCCTGCAAGAGAAAGGCATTGATGCTATGGACTGGCCCGCCCATTCCCCAGAGCTGAATCCAATTGAGCACATCTGGGACATCATGTCCCAAGACTCAATAGAAGACTCAATAGAAGACAAAACAAGGAACAAACCAAAAAAGACAGGCTTTTGAAAAAGTAACTATTTTTCATAAAATTGTACAGTTATCTTAGGTAGCTGAATTGCTAGCAGAATTGTTTACTTGTTGCTAAGCAGTTGCTAGGGACTCTCCTGGAAGAAGCTAGCTAGCTTACAAAGAATAACAACAAAAAATATCTAGTTAACAGAAGAAAGGAAGACAAAATAAGGACAAAAGAAGGACAGAAGAAAAAGGAAAAGAAAGAGGACAACAAAGTGAAACAGTCAGCACTTCTATTGCAACTTCGTATTTCGTCGTCCTAACGTAGTCTACACTGCTATCTGCCCAGCAGCTAGCCAGCTAGCAAACGTCCACCGTCTACCGAATAGCAGCACTGTAGAAACTATTACACTCAACTGAACGACTTGATTAGTGTAGTGTTAGCTAGCTACATAGTTGTCTTTGCTGTCTTCGTATCCAAGATAATTGTGTAGTTTAGAGCGTGTAGTCTTAGAGTGATTATCTTAATTTACAGAAGTTAGCTAGCCAGCTATTTGTCGTCCTTAACGTAGGAGACACTGCTAGCTAGCCAACAGCTAACGTCTACTGAATAGAACTTCCGCACTCAACAGTCGCATTCCGCTTCGCTCCACAGGTAGTATCACATTTTCATTTTAATTTCATTTGGCACAACGGTTTGATTTGTTTGATCGTAGCTAGCTACATAGCTAGCTACATAACTTAGGTATCTGTGTATCAAAGATAATTGTGTAGTCTAGAGCGATTTTCTAGGTTAGCTAGCCAGCTGGCCATTGTCGTTCTTTAACGCAACGTAACGTAATCAACACTGCTTGCCAGCCAGCTGGCCTCGAATAGCAGCACTGTAGAAACTATTACACTCAATGGAACGACTTGATTAGTGTAGTGTCAGCAAACGCAGCCACTGCCAGCTAGCCTACAAAGTCAACAAACGCAGCCACTGCCAGCTAGCCTACTTCAGCAGTACTGTATCATTTTTTTAATCATTTTAGTCAATAAGATTCTTGCTACGTAAGCTTAACTTTCTGAACATTCGAGACGTAGTCCACTTGTCATTCCAATCTCCTTCCAATCTCCTTTTTTTTTATATATATATATATATATATATATATATATATATATATATATATATATATATATATCCTTGCATTAGCGTAGCCTCTTCTGTAGCCTGTCAACTATGTGTCTGTCTATCCCTGTTCTCTCCCTCTGCACAGACCATACAAACGCTCCACACCGCGTGGCCGCGGCCACCTAATCTGGTGGTCCTAGCGCGAACGGCCCACGTGGAGTTCAGGTCTCCGGTAGCCTCTGGAACTGCCGATCTACGGCCAACAAGGCAGAGTTCATCTCAGCCTATGTCTCCCTCCAGTCCCTCGACTTGGCACTGACGGAAACATGGATCAACACAGATAACACTGCTACTCCTACTGCTCTCTCTTCGTCCACCGCGTGTTCTCGCACACCCGAGAGCTTCTGGTCAGCGGGGTGGTGGCACCGGGATCCTCATCTCCCCAGGGTGGTCATTCTCTCTTTCTCCCCTTACCCATCTGTCTATCGCCTCCTTTGAATTTCATGCTGTCACAGTTACCAGCCCTTCAAGCTTAACATCCTTATCATTTATCGCTCCAGGTCCCTCGGAGAGTTCATCAATGAGCTTGATGCCTTGATAAGCTCCTTTCCTGAGGACGGCTCACCTCTCACAGTTCTGGGCCACTTTAACCTCCCCCACGTCTACCTTTGACTCATTCCTCTCTGCCTCCTTTCCACTCCTCTCCTTGACCTCACCTCTCACCTTCCCTACTCACAAGGCAGGTAATACGCTTCGACTCATTTACATAGATGCTGTTCTTCCACTAACCTCATTGCAACTCTCCCTCTAAGTCTCTGACCACTACTCAGATCCTTTTCTCCTCTCGCTCTCATCCAACACTTCCCACACTGTCCCTACTCGGATGGTATCGCGCCGTCCCAACCTTCGCTCTCTCTCCCCCGCTACTCTCTCCTCTTCCATCCTATCATCTCTTCCCTCTGCTCAAACCTTCTCCAACCTATCTCCTGATTCTGCCTCCTCAACCCTCCTCTCCTCCCTTTCTGCATCCTTTGACTCTCTATGTCCCCTATCCTCCAGGCCGGCTCGGTCCTCCCCTCCCGTTCCGTGGCTCGACGGCTCATTGCGAGCTCACAGAACAGGGCTCCGGGCAGCCGAGCGGAAATGGAGGAAAACTCGCCTCCCTGCGGACCTGGCATCCTTTCACTCCCTCCTCTCTACATTTTCCTCCTCTGTCTCTGCTGCTAAAGCCACTTTCTACCACTCTAAATTCCAAGCATCTGCCTCTAACCCTAGGAAGCTCTTTGCCACCTTCTCCTCCCTCCTGAATCCTCCTCCTCCTCCCCCCCCCCTCCTCCCTCTCTGCAGATGACTTCGTCAACCATTTTGAAAAGAAGGTCGATGACATCCGATCTTCGTTTGCTAAGTCAAACGACACCGCTGGTTCTGCTCACACTGCCCTACCCTGTGCTCTGACCTCTTTCTCCCTCTCTCTCCAGATGAAATCTCGCGTCTTGTGACGGCCGGCCGCCCAACAACCTGCCCGCTTGACCCTATCCCCTCCTCTCTTCTCCAGACCATTTCCGGAGACCTTCTCCCTTACCTCACCTCGCTCATCAACTCATCCCTGACCGCTGGCTACGTCCCTTCCGTCTTCAAGAGAGCGAGAGTTGCACCCCTTCTGAAAAAACCTACACTCGATACCCTCCGATGTCAACAACTACAGACCAGTATCCCTTCTTTCTTTTCTCTCCAAAACTCTTGAACATGCCGTCCTTGGCCAGCTCTCCCGCTATCTCTCTCAGAATGACCTTCTCGATCCAAATCAGTCAGGTTTCAAGACTAGTCATTCAACTGAGACTGCTCTTCTCTGTATCACGGAGGCGCTCCGCACTGCTAAAGCTAACTCTCTCTCCTCTGCTCTCATCCTTCTAGACCTATCGGCTGCCTTCGATACTGTGAACCATCAGATCCTCCTCTCCACCCTCTCCGAGTTGGGCATCTCCGGCGCGGCCCACGCTTGGATTGCGTCCTACCTGACAGGTCGCTCCTACCAGGTGGCGTGGCGAGAATCTGTCTCCTCTCCACGCGCTCTCACCACTGGTGTCCCCCAGGGCTCTGTTCTAGGCCCTCTCCTATTCTCGCTATACACCAAGTCACTTGGCTCTGTCATAACCTCACATGGTCTCTCCTATCATTGCTATGCAGACGACACACAATTAATCTTCTCCTTTCCCCCTTCTGATGACCAGGTGGCGAATCGCATCTCTGCGTCTCTGGCAGACATATCAGTGTGGATGACGGATCACCACCTCAAGCTGAACCTCGGCAAGACGGAGCTGCTCTTCCTCCCGGGGAAGGACTGCCCGTTCCATGATCTCGCCATCACGGTTGACAACTCCATTGTGTCCTCCTCCCAGAGCGCTAAGAACCTTGGCGTGATCCTGGACAACACCCTGTCGTTCTCAACTAACATCAAGGCGGTGGCCCGTTCCTGTAGGTTCATGCTCTACAACATCCGCAGAGTACGACCCTGCCTCACACAGGAAGCGGCGCAGGTCCTAATCCAGGCACTTGTCATCTCCCGTCTGGATTACTGCAACTCGCTGTTGGCTGGGCTCCCTGCCTGTGCCATTAAACCCCTACAACTCATCCAGAACGCCGCTGCCCGTCTGGTGTTCAACCTTCCCAAGTTCTCTCACGTCACCCCGCTCCTCCGCTCTCTCCACTGGCTTCCAGTTGAAGCTCGCATCCGCTACAAGACCATGGTGCTTGCCTACGGAGCTGTGAGGGGAACGGCACCTCAGTACCTCCAGGCTCTGATCAGGCCCTACACCCAAACAAGGGCACTGCGTTCATCCACCTCTGGCCTGCTCGCCTCCTTACCACTGAGGAAGTACAGTTCCCGCTCAGCCCAGTCAAAACTGTTCGCTGCTCTGGCCCCCCAATGGTGGAACAAACTCCCTCACGACGCCAGGACAGCGGAGTCAATCACCACCTTCCGGAGACACCTGAAACCCCACCTCTTTAAGGAATACCTAGGATAGGATAAAGTAATCCTTCTCACCCCCCTTAAAAGATTTAGATGCACTATTGTAAAGTGGCTGTTCCACTGGATGTCATAAGGTGAATGCACCAATTTGTAAGTCGCTCTGGATAAGAGCGTCTGCTAAATGACTTAAATGTAAATGTAAATGTAATGTCTCGCTCCATCCACCAAAGCCACGTTGCACCACAGACTGTCCAGGAGTTGGCGGATGCTTTAGTCTAGGTCTTGGAGGAGATCCCTCAGGAGACCATCCGGCACCTCATCAGGAGCATTCTCAGGCAGTGTAGGGAGGTCATACAGGCACGTGGAGGCCACACACACTACTGAGCCTCATTTTGACTTGTTTTAAGGACATTACATCAAAGTTGGATCAGCCTGTAGTGTGGTTTTCAACTTTCATTTGAGTGTGACTCCAAATCCAGACCTCCATGGGTTGATACATTTGATTTCCATTGATAATTTGTGTGATTTTGTTGTCAGCACATTCAACTATGTAAAGAAAAAAGTATTTAATAAGAATATTTCATTCATTCAGATCTAGGATGTGTAATTTTAGTGTTCCCTGCTTTTTTGAGCAGTGTATATAGCCTCATTATGGTTATGTACATTTCTTGTTACTTTTTAATTGATTGGATTTTTTTTTAATTTAGTTTATTTAGTAAATATTTTATTAAATGCAGTTCAAGTTTATCAACTTGAACTGCATTGTTGTTTAAGGGCTTGTAAGTAAGCATTTCACAGTAAGGTTTACACTTGTTGTATTTGGAGCATGTGACAAATACACACTGCCAAAATATACTTGCCACATAACAGCATCTGATGCTAATTTCTAATTGATTGTATGCAGTTTGTTTTGCTGTCATATAAAAGGTCAACATGGCCGAAATATTAATTCTTTGGAAAAGCGAGACCTGTGCCTTTTCCTTTCATGATAACACAACAGGGAAATTAGCACACTTTAAACTCTAATGCTAGTCATAAAATCACAACACCAAAACAAGGTATCTTGGTCCTCATTGTATCTATGCTTTAATTACCTCTGGAAAGATACAGGTAGATAGGTCTACAGGTTAATTTACGCTCAGAAAATCTGTCCCTCAGTAGATCAGTTAAGTGGCAGCAAGGTGCCAAAATCGCCTGAGAAGAGTCTCACTGGTATTGGGCTTTAGCACCAGGCTTCAGGAGAGGTGGGAGAAAAGGACGCCCTAGTGCACACCAGAGAGCGAGAGAGAGAGATATTAAATAAGATTGGATCCTGAAATGGCCCAGGCTGTAACATTCTCACTGGCTTTATAGATTTCACAGTTAAACCTCTGACATGATTGACGATGATTGCCAGATCTGAAGGAGGAAGAGAAAAAGAAAGGATGGAGGGAGAATGAGAGGGAAGTGAAGGCTAGATAGACAGAGAGAGAGACAGAGGAAAGATGAAGAGAGGATTGAACAGAGAATCTAAACCAGAGAAAGTGACAGTGAAAGAGAAAATATATATACAGAGAGGAAAGTTCGAGACCTTGAATAGTCTAACTAAAAAGCATGTTTAAACTACAAAAAAAATGAAATCCAGGTTTAAATGGATATAGATATAGTGTGTATGTGGAGGAATAGATCACTTTATGCATTGTATCCCAAGGGGAACCACCCTCGAGCTTGCATACACGCCACCAATGCTTTAAGACACCCAAGGCATCGTCTATGGAGATAATATGGAGCTAAAAACTGTAGATAGGTTTATTGAGTAAAAACTTGCATACACATGCACACATAGCAACACCTATACCCGCATACACACAACGTCTAATGGCTATAGATATTGGGAAGAAGATTAATTGCCATAGCCTTTCTTCGGCATACAGCTGTCTGGGAAGTGACGGAGCGATAAGGGGGTGTTTTTAATTGATCCGGAAAAGTAGCCATGGCAGATTATGCAAACACATACCCACATGCGCACACACACAGGCACACACACACACACACACACACACACACACACACACACACACACACACACACACACACACACACACACACACACACACACACACACACACACACACACACACACACACACACACACACACACACACACACACACACACACACAGGTTGAGCAGTGCACTGCTCTGAAAATAAAAATTAATGCCCAGCCTGAAGTCCGAATGATTCATTAGCAAGATTGTAAGATTGTGACAAAGCTCTGTTCACCACAATTTTAATTTTGTCTTTATCTTGGCTTCAATATTTTAATGTGCACATACCCTAAATACCAGTGGAGGCTGCTGAGGGGAGAATGGCTAATAACAATGGCTGGAATGGAGTAAATGGAATGGTATCAAAAACATGTTTTTTATGCGTTCATCCATATTATGAGCCGTCCTCCCCTCAGCAGCCTCCACTGCTACATACAATGAGTCCTTTTAAAGGGACATTTTAAAAGGTACATACATTTTTCTTCTTTGAAATTAATGATTTAACCATTGATTCTTGAAAACTCCTGAATCCCAGATTGCCCCTTGAAGTAGTGGCAGACACATTGTTGCAGTGGTCGGTAAGAGACTTCTTAAAGGCAGAATCATCAATAAGAGAGTGAGAAGATGGTCTATGATCTTTGACTATACTAGTCTCGGCAGTGACAGTATGGTGCATTATAGGCTACAGCCACAACCAGACAGAGAGCACATAAACCTGTGACGCCCAGACACAGTAAAAACGCAGTGAAACTGTTATGATACTGTACTTATCTCTGGGAAAGTATGAGGCACACCATATTTAAAAGATCATATCTTCCTTAGTGCACACTATATCTGAAGTGATTTTGTATCCCTAGTGTGCCTGATCTTTTAAGATCACTTTTCCCTGAGGTCCGAGGTGGCAACACTACTTAAGCCATATGTCATAAGACCTAGGTAATCAGTCATAAGGCTGACATAGTAGATGTAATTAAGAGTTGTAACATGTCAGGTTAACAAAATTATAATATGTCATATTGCATGAAGGGTTCAAGTGTCAAGAGAAAGTGTGTAGCCTAATTGTCTGAATATTAAAATAATTGAATGGGTATGAGACAACAACAAAAGCTCATCTAGTTATGATTGGACACCTGATATTAAAAACACCTGGTGGTACCCAGGTGTAGGCAATCATATATGTATTCCAGCTTTGCCATGGTTATGACAAACCACTGTAACTCAATGTAGTGCATTAATTGCGCCCTCTAGAGCCCATAGTGGAACAGCACTTTCCAGTCCATAAGAGGAGCTGTTCATTTGGTGCTGGTCACAGATACTGAAGGAGTTAATTCAGAATCAGAAGGCCTGAAGAACTTTCTTTCTCTTCTTTTATTTCAATGTGGAGGCTATATCCATGCAGCCGTATCAGGAATTCACAATAAAGTGTCTAGTTCTGTATGCTGTAACGTGATATAACTATTTGGTTGTAGGGTAACAGTTTGTCAACAGTGTGTCAATATCTTTCCTTAAACAGTGTCAAATGTACAGCCATACAAAGACATAATTTTCCATCCATTCATATTGGACCTCTGATTCCTAAGCATCTTTAGAGATAAGGTACATGCTCTTCCTAGTAACATTTGCATGTTGCCCACAACTAATGATTCTATGAGCAATGTGGCAAATTAAGTCTACTATGTGTGCCATTGGATATGGATAAAACCGGTACAAAATAAGAGGAATTTTAGGTCATTTGATCACTCTATTGACATTTATTACATTTTCAGGGGAATCATGCATGATTGGTTCTGTTTTTGTCTATGGGTGTGCCATCCTCCCTCTCTCCCACTTTCCCTTAATCCCACCCTCCATCTTTGCCCTCTCTGTGTTTGTGTCTTACACTACACCTCTTGCCTATTTTTTATCCCCCTCCCCTAGACTGTATTCAAACAGAGCATCTCTGCAAGAGAATGCCTGCACCTCTCGACCCGTTTCCAGGATAAAGTGACTAAGGGGTTAGTTGAAGTCGGTGAGCAGGCACAATTTTGGGGGTTCTTTCATTGGAATTATATTGAATTCTGCTTTAAATCACGTTATACCACAATAAACATAAAGTTCAAATACCAAGTGCTTTTGACCAAGAAGTGGCAGGTTTGCGCGAAATCTACACTCAGTGTCTTCACCTCTGTCCTGCTGACCTACTGTACTGTTCACCAGGTATTGCTGGAGATTTGTACTTCCATAAGGTCGTTGTTTTCTGGGAGCTGGTGGTGCTTCAGTGCCAGCTGGCACTGTACTGTTCCCAAATGGCTTTAAACTCGCTGTCACACCTCAGCTTCTCGACCTACTGCAACGCACTGCAGAACACTTTGACTCCAGCATAACGATCCGTTGCTTTTGACTGGAGTAATTATTTTGGAGGTTCAAGAAGACTGAGGATTATATGCACCAGGGTGGCTGTAGACTTAAACTGCCTTCAGCAGTCCTGTAGCCTCAGCCTGGTCTCATAGACTAGACATAACGTTGTAAATGTAAATCTGGGACACTGAAATTAGTATGATACACTACATGGCCATAAGTATGTGGACACCTGCTCATCAAACATCTCATTCCAAAATTATGGGCATTAATATGGAGTTGGTCTCCCCTTTGCTGCTAAAATAGCCTCCACTTCTGGGAAAGCTTTCCACTAGATGTTGGAACATTGCTTTTAGAACATTTCCAATCAGCCACAAGAGAATTAGTGAGGTCAGGCACTTAATCCTGGCTCGCAGTCAACATTCCAATTCATCTCAAAGGTGTTTGATGGGGTTGAGGTCATGGTTCTGTGCATGCCAGTCAGGTTCTTCAACACCGATCTCAACAAACCATTTCTGTTTGGACTCGCTTTGTGCATGGGGGCATTGTCATGCTGAAACAGGAAACGGCCGTTTCCAAACTGTTGCCTCAAAGTTGGAGGCACAGAATTGTCTAGAATGTCATTGAATATTGTAGCGTTAAGATTTTCCTTCACTGGAACTAAGGGGCCTAGCCTGAACCATGAAAAACAGCCCCAGACCATTATTCCTCTTCCACCTAACTTTGCAGTTGGCACTATGCAATGGGGGCAGGTAGCATTCTCCTAGCATCCTCCAAATCCAGATTGGTCCGTCGGACTGCCAATTGGTGAATTTATCGCTCCAGAGAATGCGTTTCGACTGCTCCAGAGTCCAATGGTGGCGAGCTTTACATCACTCCAGCCAACGCTGACTTGTTGGAAAGGTGGCATCCTAAGACGGTGCAACGTTGAAAGTCACTGAATTCTAAGGCCATTCGACCGCCAATGTTTGTCTATGGAGATTGCATGGCTGTGTGCTCGATTTTATAAACCAGTCAGCAACGGGCGTGGCTGAAATAGCCAAATCCACTGAAGGGGTGTTTACATGATTTTGTATATATAGTGTATGTTACCAATGGTAAGGTTACATAAGACAGATGTTTACTTAAAGTAAAGGTGGTTGGTCGGGCTGGATGGGTTGACGTATAACACGAACATCTAGCATCCCAAAAGTTGCAGGTTTGAATCTCATCACTGACAACTTTAGCATTTTAGCTAATTAGCAACTTTTCAACTACTTAGCATGTCAGCTAACCCTTCTCCTAACCTTAACCATTTTAGCTAACCCTTCCCCTAACCCTATAACCCAACTCCTAAACTTAAACCTAACTCCTAGCCAAGCTAACGTTATCCAGCTAGCTAACGTTAGCCACCTAATTCATCACATAATATATGTTTAGAAAATTCATGATATATTGTATATTGTGCAAATATTCATATATTGTATATTTTGCAAATGTGTAACATAATATGAATAGCAATTCATAACATATCATACCAAATGGGTGATGGACATCCACAAATGAATACATACCATATCTGGGACATATCATACTAAATGGAGTGTCTCAGATTTACATGCAGAATAATATGAAATGCTCTGAGACCAGGTTGATGGCCCAGAGTCTTACTTCTGTGTTGTACAATGCTGTCACAACCCACCTATCCACCCCATAGCCTAGTGGATCATTGACGTTTTCTCACACACCTTATGGAGTATCCCTACCTCAAAGTATCTCTGACATTGCTTGAGACTAACCTGAATAACAACTAAAACAGCACTTCAAAACAAAGTGACGTATTATAAGTGACTATTGACCCATTATGACCATCATTGACTGAATGGTAGACCACCTAGAATACTACAAGCATAATCTCGGTCTACCCTCTTTGGTTGAGTGGCTTGTGACTGTCTACTGCTCTGGTGCGCGTCCTAAGTGAATTGAACAAGGCTATTGTGATAGTTGAACCGGGGACCATTCCGTATCACACCCTGTGCTTTCCTCAATACATTAGTCAAGGATAGGGCTGGTAGAGCATTGTTATATGTCACTCTCCTGTCCTGTCATTTGTATGGACTCTTACGATTGGGGAAACAAATTACAGACCTACATATCCCCTTGTTCAATGCACCTTTTTTCTCTAGAACTGGAAAGATCTGACATAATCTTTGAAATTAGATGAATAAAATGTTCTTATGAGCGGTGTGAAATCTACATCAATCTGTATGTCTGTAATTGCACTGATTTGGGTAGGCCTATCATTGCTTGTGCGTAATATAGGAATATAGGCCTAAAATACGCAGCAACCCACTTTTCTGCAGATTGGGTCATCAATTTAAAAGTTACTCCATGAGTCATCCAAGGACTCGCACATTTGTTCCCTGGCCAGAACCGTCTTACCGTCGGGGTTGGCGCAGATGAAAACCCGGACACTCCTGCCAGTGGGGACATGGTGCTGCGGCAGTGCGAGGACATTGCCACTGATGGCTGCCCTGCGGAGCGCCGATTCCCGCGGACAGGGCTGCCTGCTCCCCACTCCCGAGGGCCACATGGGTGGCGACTTCCAGCGTAACTGAAACCAGGTACACACAGACAGGTCTTTAGTGCCTTCTAAAGGGGTTATCAGTGGCCACACACAGACAAGAATGCATGCACACACACGTATGCACACACAAATCAAGTTGGAATGGATCTGCCAAGTCGTAGAAAAAGGCAACCCCAAAAAGACCCATATAATAATCCCATGCTTGCTTTTTCATTCAGTCATAGGAATGTTGCATTACAAAACGCATTACTGTCACGTGTACATGCACAATTTAAAATAATTTCATTGGCTATTATAGCTAAGCATGTTAATCATCATACCATAATGTGAAACACACAAACAAATGACAAGACAGAACAAAAAGCAAACAATGGGCAAGCATCGGGAGCAATCCCACCCAGAGGAGATGCTTGTAGAGGGAGAGAGGTGTTTGCGGGGGGTGAAACAGCAGTAAATTGTTGTTCAGTCTGGGGAATATCTCAAGTCGCTTTTTCCACGGAGTTGATGTATCCTGAGATCTGTGTTTCACATACAGAGACTGCAAAACAGACAACGAAACACGGCAAAGTTGGGAAGTCCTAATATCAAAATGTAAATCCTTTTTCGTATTTATCATGAAAATACATACTCAATCACTGAATCACTGCGTTCAGTGGACTTGACTGTTGCGGGTGAGGAGGCTGCGTATACACACTACAACACTTCTCGATCCTCACATTTTTCATTCTCTTCATTTCAAAAAATCGAGTCGTGGATTCTTGAGAATCAACAGAGACGGCAAAAACGCCCATCTAGAGTTTTCTTCACCGAGAGTCTGCCCCTGGAGAAACAGCAGCCGGTTTGCAAAGAGCGGCGCTCAGCATCTCATTGCGAGAGAGCACTGGTTTTCTTGGCATTCTGGGGTCAATATGGGCTGGAGAGTTTTCCAAATACCGTCTGTTCATCTTTCTCTTTCTTTATCTCGCTCTTTCCCTCTCTCTCTTCCGGTTCCTTCAGTGGTCCTCACCGTTCACTATCCGGAAAGAATTATACAAATGTCTATATGGACCGCTTGGTCAATGAGTGAGTGTGTGACATAGGTGTTTCACTCCTTTTCTCTGTATTGGAGGAGCCAGTCGATGTGAACGTTTCACGGGAGGAGGGATTTAGTTGGTATTAATTATTTTATCGATAAATGTACCTCTCTTCTGCAGCCCCATGTTATTTGCTCTGGAAGTTAAGTGCATTTGATTTCTACTAAATATAGCCTAAATGATTACAGTGCTGTTCTGCCATATATCTTTAAATCCCAGAGTTTAAAGAAAAAGCAACCATTTCCTTGAATTAATTCCAATTAATTAGAAATGAACACCTTTAAATATAACAACACACACTATTAGAACTTCATAAGTAATTGATACGTGCACTTTTTGTACACATATTTATGAAATGAATATGGAGACTAACCATGATATTTAGGAATACAGTCATTGCATTAATCACATTATTTAAAATCAATAATTCAACACACATCATGTTTTCAGATTCAGGCCTACTGCTCTCGAGGATCATTGGTGTGAATTTATGCCAGTGTGTGTCTATTCCTGGGGCCCCTCGGCTTGCACCAAGAGCCTTCCGTTTGTCTGACTGACATGCCCAAAGTAAACTGCCTGTTACTCAGGCCCAGAAGCCAGGATATGCATATAATTGGTACCATTGGATTGAAAACACTTTGAAGTCTGTAGAAATGTTAAAGTAATGTATGAGACTACAAAACAATTGATATGGTAGGAAAAAATCCACAGAAAAGCTTGTTTCTTCCCAAACGAGTACAAATTTTGAGTTTTGGTACTGGGACTCAGTTGGAAATCAGTCTGTGTGCGTGCATGCGACAAAGAGGACGCGCACTTGCTAATTTTACTTTTCTATTGAACATACTTCTTTCCATATGAAATATTCTAGTTTAATTACATTTTAGGGTATCTGAGGACTAGATAAAAACGCAGTTTGACTTGTTGAAACAAAGTTTAGTGGTAGCTTTTTGGATTCCTTTCTCTGCAGGTTGAATGAGTGGATTACTCAAATCGACGGCGCCGACTAAACAGACTTTTTGGGATATAAAGAAGGAATTTATCTGACAAAACGATCATGCATGTTGTAGCTGGGACCCTTGGGATGGCAAATCAGAAGAAGATTTTCAAAAAGTGAATATTTAATCGCTATTTGTGATTTTACGAAGCTGGTTGAAAATTGTATTGATGTGGGGCATCGTCCTCAAACAATTGCATGGCATGCTTTCACTGTAAAGCCTATTGTAAATCAGACAATGCAGTTAGATTAATAACAAGAAATTACGCTTTTTTTCTTTCACCGGAAGTCGTCGACAGGCGTCTCAGCTGACAGGATGCCTAGACCTAATTAAGAGTCTATTGACGCATCTGTACTTCAATCTAAATCAGAAATCTGTCAGTTTAATCTAGACATATCAGTTTGAATGGGCTGCGTCTTAATCCATGGCATCCGCTTATGTCACCCTTTCGCATCTGCGATGGAAGGTGGCCGAGCTACAGCAGTTTTTGTCAAACCATGAGACATCTCAAAACTACAAAGGGGAGACTCTTACGAACACAATGGTGTTCTTCAAGTGTCATGGGACTCATCTGAAGGTAACCCATACAAATTAATGAAATTATGAAAGCAGTTTTGTGCCAACAAAGATAACAGGTTAAATATGTGTAAAAATAAATAAAATTAAAATCGATACATATATATATACATACAGTACCAGTCAATAGTTTGGACACACCTACTCATTCAAGGGTTTTTCTTTATTTTGACTATACCAAGAGTGTGCAAAGGTGTCAGCAAGGCAAAGGGGGGTTACTTTGAAGAATCTCAAATTTAAAATACAATGTAGAAAATAGTAAAAATAAAGAAAAACTCTGGAATTAGTAGGTGTGTCCAAACTTTTGACTGGTGCTTTACATTTCACATTTTGATACGATACGTTACGTTTTGCTCAGGAGAAATGATTACAAGACAGATACAAATACATTTGTACGCAATATTTTTGCAAAATAAGCTTTGTAAAATGTAAAATCTCTGATCTTTTATTTCAGCTCATTAAAGATGGACTTTATGATAACTCTGACTTGTGTGTGGTTTGCTCTGTCAAGATATGGTAATACAGGAAATTTCCACGACACTAGTTTGAGAAACAGATGACTCATAAGTCCTCAACTGGCTTCATTAAATAGTACCCGCAAAATACCAGTCTCAACGTCAACAGTGAAGATGCGACTCCGAGATGGTAGCCTTCTAGGCAGAGTTGCAAAGAAAAAGCCATATCTCAGACTGGCCAATAAAAAGAAAAGATTAAGATAGGCTAAAGAACACAGACACTGGACAGAGGAACTCTGCTTAGAAGACCAACATCCCGGAGTCGCCTCTTCACTGTTGACGTTGAGATTGGTGTTTTTGATTTGTCATTATAGGGTATTGTGTGTAGATTGATGAGGGGAAAAAACAATTGAATACGTTTTAGAATAAGGCTGTAACGTAAAAAAAAATGTAGAAAAAGGGGTCTAAATACTTTCCAAATGCACTGTGTATAAAGAGTTGAAGTCAGAAGTTTACATACACTTATATTGGAGTCATTAAAACTCGTTTTTCAACTACTCCACAAATGTCTTGTTAACAAACTATAGTTTTGGCAAGTCGGTTAGGACATCTACTTTGCGCATGACACAAGTAATTAATCCAACAATTATCTACAGACAGATCATTTCACTTATAATTCACTGTATCTCAATTCCAGTGGTTCAGAAGTTTACATACACTAAGTTGACTGTGTCTTTAAACAGCTTGGAAAATTCCAGAAAGTGATGTCATGGCTTTAGAAGCTTCTGATAGGTTAATCGACATAATTTGAGTCAATTGGAGGTGTACCTGTGGTGTAACGCTCATTACTTCGACGATAAATGCAAATCCGACCACCACCTCTGGTGAGACAAAACTGCGACTCATCAGTGAAGAGCACTTTCAGCCAGTCCTGTATGGTCCGGCGATGGTTGGTTTATGCCCTTCAGCAACGTTGTTGCCGGTGATGTCTGGTGAGGACCTTCCTTATAACAGGCCTACAAGCCCTCAGTCCAGCCTCTCTCAGTCTGAGCACTGATGGAAGGATTGTACGTTCCTAGTGTAACTCGGGCAGTTGTTGTTGCCATCCTGTACCTGTCCCGCAGGTGTGATGTTAGGATGTACCGATCCTGTGAACACGTGCTATTACACGTGGTCATCTACTGCGAGGATGATCAGCTGTCCGTCCTGTCTCCCTGTAGCGCTGTCTTAGGCGTCTCACAGTACGGACATTGCAATTTATTGCCCTGGCCACATCTGCATTCCTCATGCCTTCTTGCAGCATGCCTACCAAAGGCACGTTCACGCAGATGAGCAGGGAGCCTGGGCATCTTTCTTTTGGTGTTTTTCAGAGTCATTAGAAAGGACACTAAAGAGGCCTAAGTTTTCATAACTGTGACCTTCATGGTCTACCGTCTGTAAGCTGTTAGTGTTTTAAGTGCATGACACAAGTAACTTTTCCAACAGATGTTTACTGACAGATTATTTCACTTATAATTCACTCTTCCAGTGGGTCAGAAGTTTACGTACACTAAGTTGACTGTGGCTTTAAACAGCTTGTAAAATTCCAGAAAGTGATGTCATGGCTTTAGAAGCTTCTGATAGGCTAATTGACATAATTTGAGTCAAATGGAGGTGTACCTGTGGATGTATTTCAAGGCCTAACTTCAAACTCAGTCCTCTTTGCTTGACATCATGGGAAAATCAAAAGAAATCAGCCAAGACGTCAGAAACAATTGTAGACCTCCACAAGTCTGGTTCATCCTTGGGAGCAATTTCCAAACGTCTGAAGGTACCTGTACAAAAAATAGTACGCAAGTATAAACACCATGGGACCACGCAGCCGTCATACCGCTCAAGATGGAGACACGTTCTGTCTCCTAGAGATGAACGTACTTTGGTGCAAAAAGTGCAATTCAATCCCAGAACAACAGCAAAGGAACTTGTGAAGATGCTGGAAGAAACAGGTAAAAAAGCATTTATATCCACAGGAAAACGAGTCCAATGTCGACATAACCTGAAAGGCCGCTCAGCAAGGAAGAAGCTTCAAAACCGCCATTAAAAAAACCAGACTACAGTTTGCAACTGCACATGGGGACAAAGATCATACTTTTTGGAGAAATGTCCTCTTGTCTAATGAAACATAACTATAACTGTTTGGCCATTATGACCATTGTTATGTTTGGAGGAAAAAGGGGGAGGCTTGCAAGCCAAAGAAACCATCCCAACCGTGAAGCACGGGGGTGGCAGCGTCATGTTGTGGGGGTGCTTTGCTGCAGGAGGGACTGGAACATTTCACAAAATAGATGGCATCATGAGAATAGAAAATGGTGTGGTTATACTGAAGCAACATCTCAAGACATCAGTCAGGAAGTTAAAGCTTAGTCGCAAATGGGTTTTCCAAATGGACAATGACCCCAAGCATACTTCCAAGTTGTGGCAAAATGGCTCAAGGACAACAACGTCAAGGTGTTGAGTGGCCATCACAAAGCCCTGACCTCAATCCTATAGAAAATTGGTGGGCAGAACTGAAAAAGCATGTGCGAGCAAGGAGGCCTACACACCTGACTCAGTTACACCAGATCTGTCAGGAGGATTGGGCCTAAATTCACCCAACTTATTGTGGGAAGCTTGTGGAAGGCTACTCAAAATGTTTGACCCAAGTTAAACAATTTAAAGGCAACGCAACCAATTACTTATTGAGTGTATGTGAACTTCTGACCCACTTGGAATGTGATGAATGAAATAAAAGCTGAAATAAATAATTTACTCTACTATTATTCTTACATTTCACGTTCTTAAAAAAACTTATTTTGGCTGGGGGCAGAATTGAGTAGCTTGGATGAATAAGGTGCCCAGAGTAAACTGCCTGCTACTCAGGCCCAGAAGCTAAGATATGCATATTATTAGTAGATGTGGATAGAAACCACTCTGGAGTTTCAAAAACTGTTTGAATGATGTCTGCGAGTATAACAGAACTCGTATTGCAGGCAAAAACCTGAGATAAAATCCAACCAGGAAGTGGGAAATCTGAGGTTTATAGGTTTTCAAGTCTTTGCCTATCCAATATACTATCCAATAGACCTAAGGGGTCATATTGCACTTCCTAAGGCTTCCGGTAGATGTCAACAGTCTTCAGAACCTTGTTTCAGGCTTCTACTGTGATGGAGGAGAGAAGAAGAGCTGATTGAGTAAGAGGTCTGGCAGAATGCCATGAGCTCAGTCAGGCGTGCACCCGTGATAGGTAGCTGCGTTCCTTGATATTTCTAAAGGCAAAGGAATTCTCCGGTTGAAACATTATTGAAGATGTATGTTAAAAACATCCTAAAGATTGATTCTATACATTGTTTGACATGTCTCTACGAACTGTAATGGAATTTTTTTACTTTTCATCTGGCCTGCGCCTCGTGAATTTGGATTTGTGAACTAAACGTGCGAACTGGCTAGGCCACTCCAGGACCTTGATGCTTCTTACGGAGCCACTCCTTAGTTGCCCTGGCTGTGTGTTTCGGGTCGTTGTCATGCTGGAAAACCCAGCCACGACCCATCTTCAATGCTCTTAATGAGGGAAGGAGGTTGTTGACCAAGATCTCGCGATACATGGCCCCATCCACCCTCCCCTCAATATGGTGCAGTCGTCCTGTTCCCTTTTGCAGAAAAGCATCCCCAAAGAATGATGTTTCCACCTCCATGCTTCATGGTTGGGATGGTGTTCTTGGGGTTTTACTCATCCTTCTTCTTCCTCCAAACACGGCGAGTGGAGTTTAGACCAAAAAGCTCTATTTTTGTCTCATCAGAACACATGACCTTCTCCCTTTCCTCCTCTGGATCATCCAGATGGTCATTGGCAAACTTCAGACGGGCCTGGAAATGCGCTGGCTTGATTAGGGGGACCTTGCATGCGCTGCAGGATTTTAATCCATGACGGCATAGTGTGTTACTAATGGTTTTATTTGAGACTGTGGTCCCAGCTCTCTTCAGGTCATTGACCAGGTCCTGCCGTGTAGTTCTGGGCTGATCCCTCACCTTCCTCGTGATCATTGATGCCCCACGAGGTGAGATCTTGCATGGAGCTCCAGACCGAGGGTGATTGACCGTCATCTTGAACTTCTTCCATTTTCTAATAATTGTGCCAACAGTTGTTGCCTTCTCACCAAGCTGCTTGCCTATTGTCCTGTAGCCCATCCCAGCCTTGTGCAGATCTACAATTGTATCCCTGATGTCCTTACACAGCTCTCTGGTCTTGGACATTGTGGAGAGGTTGGAGTCTGTTTGATTGAGTGTGTGGACAGGTGTCTTTTGTACAGGAAACGAGTTCAAACAGGTGCAGTTAATACAGGTAATGAGTGGAGAACAGGAGGGATTTTTAAAGAAAAACTAACAGATCTGTGAGAGCCGGAATTCTTACTTGTTGGTAGGTGATCAAATACTTATATCATGCAATAAAATGCTAATTAATTACTTAAAAATCATACAATGAAAACCTCTGGATTTTTTTTTAGATTCTGTCTCTCACAGTTGAAGTGTACCTATGATAAAAATTACAGACCTCTATATGCTTTGTAAGTAGGAAAACCTGCAAAATCGGCAGTGTGTCAAATACTTGTTTTTCCCACTGTACACTGTAGAAGTATAGACAGAGGATTATGGTTATTGTGCGTGTGAAAACTCCCTTAACACACACACACACATGGCGGCACACTGCCTGCCCTCCAGGACATCTACAGCACCCAGTGTCACAGGAATGCCAAGAAGATCATCAAGGACCTCAGCTACCAGAGCAACGGCCTGTTCACCCCACAGCTATCTAGAAGGTGGAGACAGTACAGGTGCATCAAAGCTGGGGCCAAGAGACTGAAAAACATCTTCTATGTCTAGGCCATCAGACTGTTAAAGAGTCACCACTAGCTGGCTACCACCCGGTACTCTACCCTTCACCATAGTGACACCTGCCCTATGTACATAGTCATTAAACAACGGTCACTTTAATGTTTTCAAAGGTCACTTCAATAATGTTTTCATGCTGTTTTACCCACTTCATATGTACACTGAACAAAAATATAAATGTAACATGCAAAAATGTCAAAGATGTTACTGAGTTACAGTTCATATAAGAGAATCAGTCAATATAAATTAATTCATTAGACCCTAATCTATGGATTTCACATGACTGGGCAGGGGAGCAGCCATGGATGGGCCTGGGAGGGCATAGGCCTACCCACTTAGGAGGAGGTTGGCATGCAGTCAGCATGCAGTCAGCATGCCAATTGCACCCTCCCTAAAAACATCAGACGTGGCATTGTGTTGTTTGACAAAACTGCAATGATCATGCTGTTTAACCTCTACGGGATTGGTGTGTTTTCGTCCCCCCGCGGGACGGTTAAACTAACGTGCGCTAATGTGATTAGCACAATGTTGTAAGTAACAAGAACAATTCCCAGGACATAGATATCTAGATGTGTGAAGGTTAGTGTATTTTCTGTAGGGATGCTAATTATCCATCATTTATGACATTCCTGGGAGTGTGTAATCATTTGTATATGTTCTCTATATTTATGTACTTGAAAATGTATCATTTGACCAATTCGGCACATTTGGGCAGACTTTATACAACATTTTGAACAGCAATGCAATGGTTCATTAGATCAGTGAAAGACTTTGCACGTACACTGCTGCCATCTAGTGGACAAAATCTAAATTGCGCCTACACTTGTAAGTGATATAATGGCCATTCTCTTGCATTTCAAAGATGATGGAATGCATGTTTTTTTCTTTGTACTATCTTTTACCAGATCTAATGTGTTATATTCTCCAACATTAATTTCCCATTCCCACAAACGTCAAAGTGTTTCCTTTCAAATGGTATTAGTAATATGCTTATCCTTACTTCAGGTCCTGTGCTACGGGCAGTTGGATTTGGGTCATTACAGGCTAAATTGAAAAAAATGGTTCAATACTTTGAGAGGTTTTAATCAGCTTCTTGATATGCCAAGAATGTGGATGGATTATCTTGGCAAATGAGAAATGCTCACTAACAGGGATGTAAACAACATTTGAGCTAAATAAGCTTTTTGTACATATCTAAAATCTCTGGGATCTTTATTTCAGCTCATGAAACACGTTACATGTTGCCTTTATAGTTTTGTTCAGTGCATTCGGAAAGTATTCAAACCCCTTGACTTATTCCACATTGTTACGTTACAGCCTTATTCTAAAATTGACTGAATAAAACATTTTCTTCATCAATCTACACACAATACCCCATAATGACAAAATGAAAACAGGTTTTTAGACATTATTGCAAAATGTTTTAAAAATAAAAAACATCAATACCTTATTTACATAAGTATTCAGACCCTTTGCTATGAGACTAGAAATTGAGATTAGGTGCTTCTTGTTTCCATTGAACATCCTTGACATGTTTCATGGCTCATCCTATATAATTACTGCTGTACACAAATTGTATATTTATACTATACTGTCCATATTGTCTATACATACACTCATATACATATACAGTGCAGTCGGAAAGTATTCAGACCCCTTGACTTTTTCCATATTTTGTTACATTACAGCTTATTCTAAAAGGGAAAAAATCCTCATCAATCTCCAAACAGTACCCCACAATGACAAAGGAAAAACAGGTTTTTAGAAAGTATGCACATTGATTAAAATAAAAAAAAATGAAATATTACATTTTCTTAAGTTTTCAGACCATTTACTTAGTAATTTGTTGAACCACCTTTGGCAGTGATTACACCCTCGGTATGACGCTACAAGCTTGTCTCACCTTTATTTGGGAAGTTTCTCCCATTCCTCTCTGCAGATCCTGTCGTGGAAATTTCCTGAATTTACCAAATTATATAAACTAACACACAAGTCAGAGTTGTCATAAAGTCCATCTTTAATTATATGTATTCCATCACAACTCCTGTGATTCTCAGATCAATTCAGTGTCTATAAATGAATTCCTCTAGTCCCTTACACATTGCAACTGAGATCCTTTATAAAGCACACATAGCCAGACAGCATTGGCCATAATTTATCGTTCAGCTTTGTCTCCTAAACTATGTTCTTTTCTCAAACTCAGAACCTAAACAAATCGTCATATCAACAGGCATATATCAAATCCATCCTATCTTGACAAGATCACAGAGACACACTGACTGGCACACAGACATTGTGGAGCCAAGAGATACACGCTTGACCTCTCCCCTCTCTCTGGCCCAAATAACTTAGTCTTGACAGAGAACAGATGACTGCAACCCCGCCACAGTATTATACAAAATAAACATTCTGATGAGAAGTAACTTACAAACATATGATGAATATAAAACATCTTACCTATGTTACCAACTAATTATAATTATTCCCCAACAATCCTCTCAAGCTACACTCCCGGTCGAAAGTTTTAGAGCACCTACTCATTCAAGGTTTTCTTAATTTTACTATTATCTACTTTGCAAAATAATAGTGAAGAACATCCACTATGATGAAATAACACATATAGAATCATGTAGTAACCAAAAAGTGGTAAACAAATCAAAATATATTTTATATTATATATTATTAAAATAAAATAGCCTCCCTTTGCCTTTATGACAGCTTTAACCACTCTTTTGCTTCTCTCAGCCAGCATCATGAGGTAGTCACCTGAGTACATTTCAATTAACAGGTGTGCCCTGTTAAAAGTGAATTTCTGGAATGTGTTTTCTTCTTAATGCGTTTGAGGCCAATCCCAGTTGTGGTGTGACAAGGTAGGGGGTAAACAGAAGATAGCCATATTTGGTAAAAGACCAAGTCCATATTATGGCAAGAACAGCTCAAATAAGCAAAGTGAAATGACAGTCCAACTTACTTTAAGACATGAAGGTCAGTCAATCCAGAAAATGGCAACTTTGAACGTTTCTTCAAGTGCAGTTACAAAACCATCAAGCACTATGATGAAACTGGCTCTCATGAGGACTGCCACAGGAAAGGAAGACCCAGAGTTACCTCTGCTCTAGAGGATAAATTAATTAGAATTAACTGCACCTCAGATTGCAGCCCAATAAATGCTTTACAGAGTTAAAGTAACAGACACATCTCAACATCAACTGTTCAGAGGAGACTGCATGAATCAGGCCTTCATGGTGAAATTGCTGCAAAGAAGCCACCACTAAAGGATAAATAATAAGAAGAGACTTGTTTGGGCAAAGAAACACAAGCAATGAACATTATACTGGTGGACATCCTTTAGCCTGATGAGATTTTGACTCCAACTTTGTGAGACGAGAGTAGGTGAACTGATGATCACCGCATTTGTGGTAGGTTTCACCGTGAAGCATGGAGGAGGAGGTGTGATGGTCTTTCCAGGTCGGTTACATCAAAAACATGGAGTGCACTACAGGGCCAGGTTTCCCTACCCCTGATGTATATCAATGTTTGCATTTGATTTCAAATGAGAACATCTATATGTGTATGGATCTGAGGACTAAGGTGTGAACGATGGGCTCATTGTGTATGTCTGCTGCTGTACTCTACGTTCACGAAGGAGCAACACATTGTTTTCACTGAGAGTCATTTAGATTCTGATTGATAAGAATGCCATGAGCAGCTACTGCTTCTCACTGTTGCCATGACGACATCACTTATGCAAAGGTCATTCCAGCGCCTCAGGTATTTCTCTCCAGGGAACAAGCAAGCAGTGTGTGTGTGTGTGTCCAGAGGGGGTTGGGTGGGCATACTGTATGTCTATGGGTTTGTTTAATTATGGGTATGTGTGTATGTGTGTAAAACAGGCTAGATATATGTGTGTTTGTGTGTGCATGCATGTATGCTGAACATCTGGACCTGTCAATTACAGATTTCACTTTGCATAGTTAACATCTGTAGACGTTAAACAGCATTGGGCTGTATAGTAACATCTGTATACTATAACACAACAGATGATTGACAGGTGTGTGAGGTGGGTGGGGTGAGTGTCGCCATTTCTTGTTGGAGTTATCAGTATCCAGTTTTTTTATTTCCATGTATTTTCTGTTGACAGACACACACATTGTTGATTCCAATGCTCTCAAGTTTCCGAGTTGCCACACAAGTGAATGTCATCCTTAGAGTGTGGAGGCATCTCTCCTTGGTTTTGAAACGATACCCTCTATTAGTGTCTTATCAACAGTGGTCCTCCACTCCCTTCCGCCTCTCTCCACTTCAGGAAATATGTTAATCTTCTGCACTAAAGTGGTTGTCAGGAGACAAGGGAACCAAATGGAAGCGAGATGTTTTATGTAATATCAAATAAGTAGACAGAGGGAACCACTCATGTTTTGGAGCAGGGTTTCACATTTTGGTTTTAAACCTGAGTCAATTAGTCATCTAATTATCAAAGCCTTCAAATAATTGACTCATGTGTGCCAGTTTAGGGTAAAAAAAAACGAGATGGTTAGGAAACCCTAGTTTGGAAGGCATTTCTATGGAGGATGCATTGTACACCCTAACATTGTACAGCCTAACAAAACTCTGACACATGCAAACGAAGTAACACCCATAGACAAATACATGCACACACTTATCTCATATTCCAGGGCCAAGCTTACTGTGAAGTTGAACAAATATTATTCTCCCTGTCAGAAAAATGTTAAGTTTGTCTCTCTCTCTCTCTTTCTCTTGCTCTCTCTCCACGAGGCATGCACTGGAAGCTCTTGGAGCCTCCCCTCAAATAAAATGAATCCAGTGCTTTAATGGGAAACTGCTGGAGCGTTCAAATTGAATAGCCCTGTTTAGCATATCCTGATGACATCAGTTAGTCAGTATCTTCCTGGGGCTAAAACAGATATGGGACAGTCAACACTACTTCATATGTGTATGCACCTATAGGTAGGGCTAAGGCTAATTGCTTAGTATGCATTGGAATTAGTCTAATAAGCATGCATGTTTCTGCAAATGACCTATGAAAACCAATCATATTGTTGCCAGTATCAACCAACATAAAGTAGTGTGCAGCTACAATTCACAGAGACCCACGTTAGAGTTGTTGTAATGGGTACCCTGTTAAAGCCCTTCTCTGGCACATCCTCAGTAGGTGGGGAAGGAAATATTAACTAGGCTGTCCCAATGCCCCACTGTGTTTAGTGCTCTTGACTGACATATCTTTAATTAGACACCATGCACATACCAAGTGAAATGAAGTTCGTAGCAAACAGCTAGCAATATGTTCATCTTGATTGATTAGACTGCTGTCTGAGTGCTATCACATGTTGGAGTGCTTGGGTGGGATCTGGACGCGTGACTAGGTTATGTGTGATTGTTAGGAGAGTAATGGAGGTGGGTTGAGGGTCTTTCGTAGAGTAGCCATGTGATAGATCTCTCTCGTGTGTGTCAAACAAAAGGAGTGAGGTTAAACCTCTAATAAATACACGGGATGAGACCCGTAATGCCAACACACAGGATGAGACCCGGAAAAACAATGCACGGGACCAGACCCGGAATAACCATTGCACAAAACACTCAGCATGATAGCCGAAACAACACCACAGGTACTCACAGGACCAATGACCATGGGAACAATAACCAATAAGACAATGGTGAACAGAGGGCACATACAGTGGGGAGAACAAGTATTTGACACAATGTCGATTTTTCAGGTTTTCCTACTTAGAAAGCATGTAGAGGTCTTTAATTTTTATCATAGGTACACTTCAACTGCGAGAGACGGAATCTAAAACAAAAATCCAGAAAATCACATTGTATGATTTTTAAATAAATAATTTGCATTTTATTGCATGACATAAGTATTTGATACATCAGAAAAGCAGAGCTTAATATTTGGTACAGTAACCTTTGTTTGCAATTACAGAGATCATACGTTTCCTGTAGTTCTTGAACAGGTTTGCACACACTGCAGCAGGGATTTTGGCCCACTCCTCCATACAGACCTTCTCCAGATCCTTCAATCCCCTCAATACAGTGCAGTCATCCTGTCCCCTTTTCAGAAAAGCATCCCCAAAGAATGATGTTTCCACCTCCATGCTTCACGGTTGGGATGGTGTTCTTGGGGTTGTACTCATCCTTCTTCTTCCTCCAAACACAGAGAGTGGAGTTTAGACCATAAAGCTCTATTTTTGTCTCATCAGACTACTTGACCTTCTCCCATTCCTCCTCTGGATCATCCAGATGGTCATTGGCAAACTTCAGACGGGCCTGCACATGCGCTGGCTTTAGCAGGGGGACCTTGCGTGCGCTGCAGGATTTTAATCCATGACGGCGTAGTGTGTTACTAATGGTTTTCTTTGAGACTGTGGTCCCAGCTCTCTTCAGGTCATTGACCAGGTCCTGCCGTGTAGTTCTGGGATGATCCCTCACCTTCCTCATGATCATTGATGCCCCACGAGGTGAGATCTTGCATGGAGCCCCAGACCGAGGGTGATTGACCATCATCTTGAACTTCTTCCATTTTTTATAATTGCGCCAACAGTTATTGCCTTCTCACCAAGCTGCTTGGCTATTGTCATGTAGACCACCCCAGCCTTGTGCAGGTCTACAATTTAATCCTGATGTCCTTACACAGCTCTCTGGTCTTGGCGATTTTGGAGAGGTTGGAGTCTGTTTGATTGAGTGTGTGGACAGGTGTCTTTTATACAGGTAACGAGTTCAAACAGGTGCAGTTAATACAGGTTTTTATATATTTTTTTATTTTTCCTTTATTTAACTAGGCAAGTCAGTTAAGAATAAATTCTTATTTTCAATGACGGCCTAGGAACAGTGGGTTAACTGCCTGTTCAGGGGCAGAACGACAGCTCGGGGTTTTGAACTTGCAACCTTCCGGTTACTAGACCAACGAGTGGAGAACAGGAGGGCTTCTTAAAGAAAAACTAACAGGTTTGTGAGAGCCGGAATTCTTACTGGTTGGTAGTTGATCAAATACTTACGTCATGCAATAAAATGCAAATTAATTACATAACCTTTTGTGACTAGGGGGCAGGATTTTCATTTTTTGAAAAATATAATATTTTGTCAGGACAGGATGCTAGAATATGCATATAATTGACAGCTTAGGATAGAAAACACTCTAAAGTATCCAAAACTGTAAAAATATTGTCTGTGAGTATAACAGAACTGATATTGCAGGCGAAAGCCTGAGAAAAATCCAATCCGGAAGTGACTCATTTTTGAAAGCTCTGCATTCCAATGCGTCCCTATTGAGCAGTGAATGGGCTATCAACCAGATGACTTTATCTCCGTATTCCCCAAGGTGTCTACAGCATTGTGATGTAGTTTTACGCATTTATGTTGAAGAATACCCGTAAGCGGCTACATTGCGCAAGTGGTCACCTGATGGCTCTCATAGTGATTCTCACGAAAAATACAGTAGCCATTATTCCAATCAGTCCTACTGAAAAACCAATTGTCCCGGTGGATATATTATTGAATAGATATTTGAAAAACACATTGAGGATTGATTATAAACAAAGTTTGCCATGTTTCTGTCGATATTATTGAGCTAATTTGGAATATTTTTCGGTGCTTTCGTGACTGCAATTTCCGGGCGATTTCATCGACTGGCACGAAATAGCATAACGGACATAAATATTCCTAGAAAATATTCCTATTCATGAAAATCACAAGTGAAATATATTGAGACACAGCTCAGCCTTTATTAAAATTTCTGGATGAAAAACGTTCCCGTTTTAAACAAGATATTTTGTCATGAAAAGATGCTCGACTATGCATATAACTGACAGCTTTGGAAAGAAAACACTCTGATGTTTCCAAAACTGCAAAGATATTGTTTGTGAGTGCCACAGAACTGATGTTACAGAAAAAAACAGATAAAAATCAAATCAGGAAGTGCCGCATTTTTAAAACCGCCTCATGGCAATGACTCCTTATATGGCTGTGAAGGAGCTAGGAGTCAGCTTACGTTTTCCACGTTTTCCCCAAGGTGTCTGCAGCATTGTGACGTATTTGTAGGGATATCATCAAACATCCGAAGTTCTTCAAAGGTAAATTATTTTATTTTAATGCTTTTCTTTTTTTTGTGAAAATGTTGCCTGCTGAATGCTATGCTTAATGCTATGCTAGGCTATCAATACAAATGCTTGTGTAGCTTTGGTTGAAAAGCATATTTAGAAAATCTGAAATGACAGTGTTGTTAACAAAAGGCTAAGCTTGTGTTTGAATATATTTATTTCATTTCATTTGCGATTTTCATGAATAGGAAATGTTGCGTTATGGTAATGAGCTTGAGGCTATGATTACGCTCCCGGATACGGGATTGCTCGACAGCTAGAGGTTAAGATTTCGTTGGTAATGCCTAAACTTAACCCTAGCCTTAAGAATGTGGTTAATGCCTAAACTTAACCTTAAGAACAAGTTAGAAATTTGACGTTTGAGAAATGGATGAGAGATTGGATGAGATCTAATTCTGACATGAGACAGAGCTTGTTGTGACAAGAGTGGAGGTGTTTTTGATCCATGACAGGTCCTCAGTGATATGGACGCAAAGGAACTTAAAACTGCTGTCTCTCTCTTCTGCAGTCCTGTTGATGTGGATTGGGGTATGTTCCCTCTTCTGCTTCCTGAAGTCAACAATCAACTCTTTTCTTTTGTTGAAGTTGAGGGAGAGGTTGCTGTCCTGGTACCACAATGCCTGTTCACTTACCTCCTCCCTATAGGCTGACTCGCTGTTATTGGTTACAACCATGGTGACGTCAGCAAACTTGATGGAGTTGGTGTCATTCAAAGTCACGCAGTCGTGGGTTAACAGGGAGTACAGTGGGGCTGAGGACACACCCCTGTGGGCCCTCTGTGTTAAGAGTCAGCTTGGAAGAGGTGTTGTTGCCAATCTTCGCAGCCTGTGATCTGCCCGTCAGGAAGTCCAGGATCTAGTTGAAGAGGGTGGTGTCCAGACCTACGGCTCTGATCTTGGTGTCGAGCTTGGAGGGAACAATAGTGTTGAATGCTGAACTGTAGTCAATGAACAGCATTCTCACACAGGTGTTCCTCTTGTCCAGAAGTTCCTCGGCCATGTGAATAGCGATGAAAATGGCATCTTCAATGGATTTGTTGGAGCGGTAAGCAAATTTGAGTGGGTCCAGATTGTGTGTGTGTGTGTGTGTGTGTGTGTGTGTAGCAATGCATGTACAAATGATACACCATGTATCATGTACCAATGCATGTACACAAATAAATACAGATACCAGACACACTTATAATACACACCCCTCCATCCAAAATAATGAGCTTTTCTCCTAAGCGGTATAACACAGTAGTTTGAGCAGTTTAAAGACACACATACACATGCACACATTAACAAGCACACACACACACATTAACAAACACACACAGGGCGGCTCCATGCAAAACTTTTGTTAGTATAGTATTAGAATACACAAGGTGCACGTAAGAAATTTGGTTGTGCATCAGCAATTTTTAACTCATGTCACTGACAGACACTCAATTAGCCATGTCAGTTAAAAGGGCCCCCAAATGGCTAGAGCGGACCCGGCACACACACACACACACACACACGCGCGTGCGCGCGAACACACACACACACACTTCTGTCAGAGTAAATGTTTTTCTTTTGATGTCTGCCATTTTCCTCAGTGTTATTGGGAGTAATTGACAATTTACTTTAAAAGCCAAAAATATGGAGAGACTGAATTAAAGTGCATAGCCTCGACCCAAATAGACCGAGCAGACCATTGCTGTCTCCCTTCCCTTCTCTCTTATTCCTACACTCTTAGAAGAAAGGGTGCTGTCCCCATAGTAGAACTATTTGAAGAACCCTATTTGGTTCTAGGAAGAACCCTCTTAGGTTCCATGTAGAACCCTTTCCAAAAGTTCTACCTGAAACTAAAAAGGGTTCTACCTGGAACCAAAAAGGGTTCTGCTATGGGGACAACCACAGAACCCTTTTGGAACACTTTTTCTAAGAGTGTACCTTTCTCTCTTCAACCTCCAAGCTTTATCCCCACGAACAACTGATCAATCCATCTCTCTCTCCTTCCTTCTTTCACTCCCTCTTTCCCTCCCCCTTTCCCTCCTCCTTTGGCCTCTCTACCCTCTCTCCCTGGTCTCAAAAACCTGACCAAAAGCAACACAGTGACACGGGTCTGGTTTCAATGATGGACTCTTTTGGCATAGAGGAACTGTGTCACTGCCTACATCGGTAAGGTAAAAAAACTTTCTGGAGACTAATGACGAGGAAGACATACCAGAATGTCGCCATTCAAAACCAAAGTTTGCAGGCAAAGCCTTTGCAGTGGTTTTAGTTAAGTTAGTTGATGCAAACTAGCACTTGTGAAATGCACTCATCCAAAATAACCTCTATGATCTCAATCTGGCTAGCTACTGTTTTGTATTCTCTTTGGGCGGATGAAATAGGCAGTAACATAGGTCCTCTATGCCAGAAGAGTTCATAATTGAAACCAGACCCTAGTCACTGTGTTGCCTAGGGTCCGGGTTTTTGAAAATCTCACTCCCCTCTCTCCCATGCTTGTTGCTGCTCAGTCATTGGAATCAATTTGTTCTCTGTGACAGTCATTGCAGATACTGGTACAGCACAGCACATTACAGAGTCCTTATTGAGAAGGTAATCAATCTTTAATTCACTGTTTTTCCATGTATGAATCTGTTATTCAATGCATTTCTATGGGATAAAAGACAAATTCAACGTTTCATCAAACAAGACTTAACAGTAAAGGACAGGAGGGTAAACATATTTGGCCCCGCTTTATTTTAAGTACTAATGAAGGCTTCATGAAGCATTCAAATAGGCTTCATAAGAACTAAATAAATTGGTCACAAATCATCTAAGGTTTAAAAAATGTGAACAAATAAATTGATGGTTATGTCACAGTTATGAATAAGATCATGATATACGGTTATAGATGATTTGTGAAGCACCCACAAATAATTAGAAAACAAAACCAATTATGATAAACTCCCATATCTATTGGGTGACATACCACAGTGTACCATCACAGAAGCAATATTTGTGACCTGTTGCCACAAGAAGAGGGCAACCAGTGAAGAACAACCACCATTGTAAATACAATCCATATTTACGTATGTTTATTTATTTTCCCATTTTTGTACTTTAACTATTTGCACATGATATGACATTTGAAATGTCTTTATTCTTTTGGAACTTTTGTGAGTATGTTTACTGTTCATTTTTTAAAATTGTTTATTTAACTTTTGTTTATCTATTTCACTTGCTTTTGGCAATGTAAATATGTGTTTTCCATGCCAATAAAGCCAGGTAAATCCAAATTGAATTGAAATAGAATTGAAAGAGAGAGATGTGATGGAGAGATATGGGGAGATAGAGGGAGGAAGGAATGGAGAGAGAGAGGAAAAAATGCCATACAGTGCTGTGCAAAAGTATTCACCCCTTGGCATTTTTCCTATTTTGTTGCCTTGCAACCTGGAATTAACATACACTGCTCAAAAAAATAAAGGGAACACTAAAATAACACATCCTAGATCTGAATGAATGAAATATTCTTATTAAATACTTTTTTCTTCACATAGTTGAATGTGCTGACAACAAAATCACACAAAAATGATCAATGATCAATCAAATTTACCAACCTATGGAGGTCTGGATTTGGAGTCACACTCAACATTTAAGTGGACACAGCAAACCTTCTTGCCACAGCTCGCATTGATGTTCCATCCTGGATGAGCTGCACTACCTGAGCCACTTGTGTGGGTTGTAGACTCCGTCTCATGCTACCACTAGAGTGAAAGCACCGCCAGCATTCAAAAGTGACCAAAACATCAGCCAGGAAGCATAGGAACTGAGAAGTGGTCTGTGGTCACCACCTGCAAAACCACTCCTTTATTGGGGGTGTCTTGCTAATTGCCTATAATTTCAACCTGTTGTCTATTCCATTTGCACACCAGCATGTGAAATTGTCAATCAGTGTTGCTTCCTAAGTGGACAGTTTGATTTCACAGAAGTGTGATTGACTTGGAGTTACATTGTGTTCCCTTTATTTATTTGAGCAGTGTACATTTTTTGGGGGGGTTATATTATTTGATTTACACAACACTACCACTGTGAAGATGCAACATTTTTTGTGAAACAAAGAAGAAATAAGACAAAAAAATAGCAAACTTGAGCGTGCTATAACTATTCATACCCCCAAAGTCAATACTTTGTAGAGCCACCTTTGCAGATATTACAGCTACAAGTCTCTTGGGAAATGTTTATTTAACTAGACAAGTCAGTTAAGAACAAATTATTATTTTCAGTGATTGCCTAGGAACAGTGAGTTAACTGCCTGTTCAGGGGCAGAACGACAGATTGTGTAACTTGTCAGCTCAGGGATTTGAACTTGCAACCTTTCGGTTACTATTCCAATGCTCTAACCACTAGGCTACCCTGCCGCCACATCTCTATAAGCTTGGCACATCTAGCCACTGGGATTTTTTCCCATTCTTCAAGACAAATGTCCTCCAGCTTCTTCAAGTTGGATGGGTTCCTGCCGGTGTACAGCAATCTTTAAGTCATACCACAGATTCTCAATTGGATTGAGTTCTGGGCTTTGATTAGGACATTCCAAGACGTGTAAATGTTTCTCCTTAAACCACTCAAGTGTTGCTTTAGCAGTATGCTTAGAGTCATTGTCCTGCTGGGAGTTGAACCTCCATCCCAGTCTAAAATTTCTGGAAGACTGAAACAGGTTTCCGTCAAGAATTTCCCTGTATTTAGCGCCATCCATCATCATTCCTTCAATTCTGACCAGTTTCCCAGTCCCTGTCAATGAAAAACATTCCCACAGCATGATGCTGCCACCACCATGCTTCACTGTGGGGATGGTGCCCTCGGGTTGATGAGAGGTGTTGGCTTTGTGCCAGACATAGCGTTTTCCTTGATGGCCAAAAAGCAAAATTTTTGTCTCATCTGACCAGAGTACCTTCTTCCATAAGTTTTGGGTGTCTCCCACATGCCTTTTGGCGAACACCAAACGTGTTTGCTTATTATTTTCTTTAACCTCTCTAGGATAGGGGACGCTAGCGTCCCACTTGGACAAAAGCCAGGGAAAATGCAGCGCGGGCAAATTCAAATAAAATGATCTAAAAATCTAACTTTCATTAAATCACACATGTAAGATACTAAATTAAAGCTACACTGGTTGTGAATCTAGCCAACATGTCAGATTTTAAAAAGGCTTTTCAGCGAAAGCTTAAGAAGCTATTATCTGATGATAGCACAACAGTAAACAAAGAGAGTATCCTATTTCAACCCTTCAACCACTACACAAAACGCAGAAATGAAATATAAATAATGCAAGACAACAAACCAACACTACTTTTCAAGTCTTGCGCAACTCTCAAAAGTGTTAATAGATGGCCATACTTCTTCATTGCACAAAGGAATAACCTCAACCAAATTCCGAAGACTGGTGATATCCAGTGAAAGCGGTAGGAACTGCAAACAAGTGCCTAAGAAATATTGTTTCCCAATAAGAACCCACTGAACAGACAGAGACCTCAAAAAAGTCCTCAGGGTTTTGCCTGCTACATAAGTTCTGTTGTACTCACAGACATGATTCAAACAGTTTTAGAAACATCAGAGTGTTTTCTATCCAAATATACTAATATGCATATCTTATATTCTTGGCATGAGTAGCAGGAAGTTGAAATTTGGCACGCTATTTATCCAAAAGTGAAAATGCTGCCCCCTATACCTTAAGAAGTTTAGCAATGGTATTTTTCTGGCCACTCTTCCGTAAAGCCCAGCTCTGTAGAGTGTATGGCTTAAAGTGGTCATTTGGACAGACACTCCAATCTCCGCTGTGGAGCTTTGCAGCTCCTTCAGAGTTATCTTTGATCTCTTTGTTGCCTCTCTGATTAATGCCCTTCACTTGCCTGGTCTGTGAATTTTGGTGGGAGTAACCTCTCTTGGCAGGTTTATTATAGTGCTATATTCTTTAAAATATATAATGGATTTAATGGTGCTCCGTGGGATGTTGTAAAAGTTTCAGATATTTTTATAACACAACCTTGATCTGTACTTCTCCACAACTTTGTCCCTGACCTGACCCCAGCCACCTCAGTCATAGACTGTTCTCTCTACTACCGCATGGCAAGTGGTACCGGAGTACCAAGTCTAGGACAAAAATGCTTCTCAACAGTTTTTACCCCCAAGCCATAAGACTCCTGAACTGGTAATCAAATGGCTACCCAGACTATTTGCATTGTGCCACCCCCAACCCCTCTTTTACGCTGCTGCTACTCTCTGTTTATCTTATATGCATAGTCACTTTAACTATACATTCATGTACATATTACCTAAATTGGCCTGACCAACCAGTGCTACACGCGTTGGCTAACCGTGCTATCTGCATTGTGTCCACCAACTACCAACCCCTCTTTTGATTCTGCTTCTCTCTGTTCATCATATGCATAGTCACTTTAACGATACCTACATGTACATATTACTTCAATAAGCCTGACTAACAGGTGTCTGTATATGCTACTCTTTTTCAAATGTCTTTTACTGTTGTTTTATTTCTTTACTTACCTACCTACACACACACACACACACACACACACACACACACACACACACACACACACACACACACACACACACACACACACACACACACACACACACACACACACACACACACACACCTTTTTTTCCCGCACCATTGGTTAGAGCCTGTAAGTAAGCATTTCACTGTTGTATTAGGCGCACTTGACAAATAAACTTTGATTTGATTTGTTTAGAGAGCTCCTTGGTCTTCATGGTGCCGCCTTCTAGTGGTGCCCCTTGCTTAGTGGTGTTGCAGACCCTGGGGCCTTTCAGAACAGGCGTATATATACTGAGATCATGTGACACTTAGATTGCACACAGGTGGACTGTACTTAATTATGTGACTTCTGAAGGTAATTGGATGCACCATATCTTGTTAGGGTCTTCACTTAGCAACATGGTACACACAAAATTGGTACACATGCACCAATTTTCCTTGTATCTTCACATCCCTCACCCGTCATTTTCCTTCATCATCTGTTTTTCTCTCTCACTCCATTGCTTTTACCATCCATCTACAGTATCTCTCCATCTATCTCCCTCACAGCCTATTACTGTAGTGTGTGCATCCTCTCTCTTTATCTCTATCCCCTCTCTCTGCTTGTAGGCTGTGCTCCTCTGCATGTTGTGTGTGTGTGTGTGTGCTGACTGAGGAGTTGTGACAGTCTTGGGCATGGGCTACGCTAGCATGCCTCTCATCTCTCTCTCCCATACGCCTGGGGTTCTCCCTCTCTCCTCTCTTCTATACTCTCTCTGTTCTGGTGTGGCTGTTCAGCCAGCTGCTTCTGTCAAGGCCTCCTCTCCTCTCCTGTGTGTGAGTCTGCCCTATCAATGTCTGCAGACATCAGTCTTCATTCCCCAGCATCAGCATCAATAGACCCATATCCCCCATGTCTGCCTGGCTATTACTGTAGAGCTGACTGGACAAGAGGTGCCTTTCATCAGACAGATGGGGCTAGTTCTGTGTGTGGGTGTGGAAGAGGGGAGGGGAGTGTGTGTGTGTGTGTGTGTGTGTGTGTGTGTGTGTGTGTGTGTGTGTGTGTGTGTGTGTGTGTGTGTGTGTGTGTGTGTGTGTGTGTGTGTGTGTGTGTGTGTGTCAAAGCAGATTTAAACCAATAGTAGGCCATCTTCATTTCTCAACCCTTGGCCATCGGCTCTTTCATCCTTTCCTATTCTCACAACACACGCCATCCGTCCCTGGTGTACAGTAGTCCTCCTTGAGGTGTTTCTAACCCTAAATTAGACAGCCAAACTCCATTGAAGATCAACATGGGTCAGGAAATAATCTCCCCTAGCTCCAGTGGTTTGTGAAGTCACAAGGGCATGAAGTCAATGAATAAGTCAATGAAGACCGGAAAACTGAAAAGATACAAAATACAGCATAATAATGACAAGGCTCTCTTGTATTGACTGACTGACAATGATGCTTTCACAACACAAAAATGCATAATATAAGGTAAACTGCATGTAAAACAATCTAAAATGATATATACAGCACTCTGTTGAAGTAAAATAATAAGCTATAACCATGCTAACTAGCCTCAGTACACTGGATGACAAAGCACTAACAGACCTAGCAAATCAAATGCACATAATAACAACATTGTAAGCATTACATGAAATACTTCCTGATATAGTTAGAACTTCTAAGTAAACGTTTTAATACTCACAAGCAGTGCTCACGCAGGTATAACAAAAGGCTGGCAGCAGATCATTATGAGTTTTGAAATGCATGAAATTAAACTTCTTCTTCTTGATTGGGGTTGGTCGCGAGTTGGCATCCAACATTATGGTGTATTACCGCCACCTACTGTACTGGAGTGTGGGCCAGACAGGGAGAAACTAAATCCTACCTACGAACCCATTTGCTCTTAAAAAAGATAACTTAATATTTGAGACAATATCTAATGACATTCTACTCAATATACAGTGTCTTGAGAAAGTTTTTACCCCCTTGGCATTTTTTCCTATTTTGTTGCCTTACAATCTGGAAATAAAATTGATTTTGGGGGTTTGTATCATTTGATTTACATCATGCCTACCACTTTGTAGATGCATTTTTAAACAAACAAGAAATAAGACAAAAAACAGAAAACTTGAATGCCTGCTTATTCACCCCCCTCCAAAATGATAAGAATTGTAGAGCCGCCTTTTGCAACAATTACTGCTGCAAGTCTCTTGGGAAATGTCTCTATAAGCTTGGCACATCTAGCCACTTGGATTTTTGCCCATTCTTCAAGGCAAAACCACTCCAGCTCCTTTAAGTAGGATGGTTTCCGCTGGTGTACAGCAATCTTTAAGTCATACCACAGATTCTCAATTGGATTGAGGTCTGGGCTTTGACTAGGCCATGCCAAGACATTTACATGTTTCCCCTTAATAACAGAAATCATTGTGCATATTATGATTGTGAACTGTTGTCACTAAACCATAGGTTTACATGTCTCTGAGTTATGGGTTGGCCATGCAATCAGGACTGTTGTAACAAGCCCAAAATATTAGGGACTGAGGTAATTGCATGACAGGTTTCAGAAAACAATACTGATGAATAGTGTCGTGTCTTTGGCATCATTCAAAGTGAAGACTGTTATTTTATTCAAATCAATTCTCTGTAATTATTATTACGTGATTAAACTAATCATGTAAATGTAAATAACTAGGAAGTCGGGGCACCAATGAAAATCTTCAGATTACAAAGTTATAATTTTCCTAATATAACTCTTCAGAGATTTTAATATCTGATCAATTAGTCTTCTAATTAATGAATTATTCTTTACCTCACGTTAGTCTCATTCCAAACGTCATAAACTGCTCAAACCCAGCCTTTACTATGAATCGTCCATACACCAGTCGTCTTAATCATTTATTTACTAACTAAATTAATAATCACAGAAATGCATAAACAAACAAAAAAAGATATGGTTACAAGGATAGGGAAGATTCCCTAGTGGGTTAAGTCGATATAACGACTTGG
>NW_026284450.1:0-10000 GCF_023373465.1 Oncorhynchus keta
CCCTTTAACCACGGTGTGTTTTTGTAAGGGGGTCAATAAATATCTACTCTGAGGTGTTATTGTTGGTCCCTTAACTACGGTGTGTTTTGTAAGGGGTAAATAAATATCTACCTGAGGTGTTATTGTTGGTCCCTTTAACCACGGTGTGTTTTTTGTAAGGGGGTAATAAATATCTACTCTGAGGTGTTATTGTTGGCCCCTTTAACCACGGTGTGTTTTTTGTAAGGGGGTCAATAAATATCTACTCTGAGGGTTATTGTTGGCCCCTTTAACCACTGATGTGTTTTTTGTAAGGGGGTAAATAAATATCTACTCTGAGGTGTTATTGTTTTGGTCCCTTTAACCACGGTGTGTTTTGTAAGGGGGTAAATAAATATCTACTCTGAGGTGTTATTGTTGGCCCCCTTAACCACGGTGTGTTTTTTTGTAAGGGTAAATAAATATCTACTCTGAGGTGTTATTGTTGGCCCTTTAACCACGGTGTGTTTTTGTAAGGGGGTCAATAAATATCTGCTCTGAGGTGTTATTGTTGGCCCCTTTAACCACTGATGTTTTTGTAAGGGGTCAATAAATATCTACTCTGAGGTGTTATTGTTGGCCCCTTTAACCACAGTGTGTTTTTTGTAAGGGGGTCAATAAATATCTACTCTGAGGTGTTATTGTTGGTCCCTTTAACCACAGTGTGTTTTGTAAGGGGGTCAATAAATATCTACTCTGAGGTGTTATTGTTGCCCCTTTAAACGGTGTGTTTTTGTAAATAAATATCTACTCTGAGGTGTTATTGTTGGCCCCTTTAACCACGGTGTGTTTTTGTAAGGGGGTCAATAAATATCTACCCTGAGGTGTTATTGTTGGCCTTTAACCACGTGTGTTTTTTGTAGGGGTCAATAAATATCTACTCTGAGGTGTTATTGTTGGCCCCTTTAACCACGGTGTGTTTTTGTAAGGGGGTCAATAAATATCTACTCTGAGGTGTTATTGTTGGTCCTTTAACCACGGTGTGTTTTTTGTAAGGGTCAATAAATATCTACTCTGAGGTGTTATTGTTGGCCCCTTTAACCACGGTGTGTTTTTGTAAGGGGGTCAATAAATATCTACTCTGAGGTGTTATTGTTGGCCCCTTTAACCACGGTGTGTTTTTTTGTAAAGGGGTAAATAAATATCTACTCTGAGGTGTTATTGTTGGCCCCTTTAACCACGGTGTGTTTTTGTAAGGGGGTCAATAAATATCTACTCTGAGGTGTTATTGTTGGCCCCTTTAACCACAGTGTGTTTTTGTGGGGTCAATAAATATCTACTCTGAGGTGTTATTATTTGGTCCCTTTAACCACAGTGTGTTTTGTAAGGGGTCAATAAATATCTACTCTGAGGTGTTATTGTTGGCCCCTTTAGCCACTGTGTTTTTTGTAAGGGGTCAATAAATATCTACTCTGAGGTGTTATTGTTGGTCCCTTTAACCACAGTGTGTTTTTTGTAAGGGGTCAATAAATATCTACTCTGAGGTGTTATTGTTGGCCCCCTTTAACCACGGTGTGTTTTTGTAAGGGGGTCAATAAATATCTACCTGAGGTGTTATTGTTGGCCCCCTTTAACCACAGTGTGTTTTTGTAAGGGGGTCAATAAATATCTACTCTGAGGTGTTATTGTTGGCCCCTTTAACCACAGTGTGTTTTTTGTAAAGGGGTCAATAAATATCTACTCTGAGGTGTTATTGATGGTCCCTTTAACCACAGTGTGTTTTGTAAAGGGGGTCAATAAATATCTACTCTGAGGTGTTATTGTTGGCCCCTTTAACCACGGTGTGTTTTTTGTAAGGGGTCAATAAATATCTACTCTGAGGGTTATTGTTGGTCCCTTTAACCACGGTGTGTTTTTTGTAAGGGGTCAATAAATATCTACTCTGAGGTGTTATTGTTGGCCCAACACAGTGTGTTTTTTGTGGGGGTCAATAAATATCTACTCTGAGGTGTTATTGTTGGTCCTTTAACCACGGTGTGTTTTTGTAAGGGGTAAATAAATATCTACTCTGAGGTGTTATTGTTGGCCCCTTTAACCACGGTGTGTTTTTGTAAGGGGTCAATAAATATCTACTCTGAGGTGTTATTGTTGGTCCCTTTAACCCACGGTGTGTTTTTGTGGGGTAAATAAATATCTACTCTGAGGTGTTATTTGGCCCCTTTAACCACGGTGTGTTTTTTGTAAAGAGGGGTCAATAAATATCTACTCTGAGGTGTTATTGTTGGTTACAAATCTCACCTCACTTGTTGCTGCTGTTTCACAGGGAGGTCGATCGCACCGAAGAAGGTTAAGTGGTACAGCAACAGCAGTTGAAGAAGGTAAGACAGCTATAGGACAGCAGCTATATAGGACAGTAGCTATAGGACAGCAGCTATAGGACAGCAGCTATAGGACAGTAGCTATAGGACAGTAGCTATAAGACAGTAGCTATAAGACAGTAGCTATAGGACAGTAGCTATGGGACAGTAGCTATAAGACAGTAGCTATGGGACGGCAGCTATAGGACGGTAGCTATAGGGCGGCAGCTATGGGAGGCGACAGCTATAGGGCCGGTAGCTATAGGACGGTAGCTATAGGACGGTAGCTATGGGGACGGCAGCTATAGGAGCGGCAGCTATGGGGCGGTAGCTATGGGGTGGTAGCTATAGGGCCGGTAGCTATAGGGCGGCAGCTATAGGACGGTAGCTATAGGACGGCAGCTATAGGACGGCAGCTATGGGGCGGCAGCTATGGGACGGCAGCTATAGGGCCGGCAGCTATAGGGCGGCAGCTATGGGGCGGCAGCTATGGGACGGCAGCTATGGGGCCGGCAGCTATGGGGACGGCAGCTATGGGACGGCAGCTATAGGACAGTAGCTACCGCAGCTATACAGGCTGGGGGCTACCTTGTATACAGCCTGGAGGCTACCCACTTGTATACGGGCTGGGGGCTACCCTTGTATACGGGCTGGGGGCTACCACTTGTATACGGGCTGGGGGCTACCACTTGTATACAGGACGTGGCCGCTCGTTTCACCCGACTCCCACCAAGATGTAGGACATACCATCTGAGGAGAATCCACTACAGTCTGTCTAGGGACATACCATCTGAGGAGAATCCACTACGGTCTGTCTGTGGGACATACCATCTGAGGAGGATCCACTACGGTCTGTTTCTGTGGGACATACCATCTGAGGAGAATCCACTACGGTCTGTTTCTGTGGGACATACCATCTGAGGAGAATCCACTACGGTCTGTTTCTGTGGAACATACCATCTGAGGAGAATCCACTACGGTCTGTTTCTGTGGGACATACCATCTGAGGAGAATCCACTACGGTCTGTTTCTGTGGGACATACCATCTGAGGAGGATCCACTACGGTCTGTTTCTGTGGGACATACCATCTGAGGAGAATCCACTACGGTCTGTTTCTGTGGGACATACCATCTGAGGGAGAATCCACTACGGTCTGTTTCTGTGGACATACCATCTGAGGAGGATCCACTGCGGTCTGTCTCTGTGGGACATACCATCTGAGGAGAATCCACTACGGTCTGTTTCTGTGGGACATACCATCTGAGGAGAATCCACTACGGTCTGTCTCTGTGGGACATACCATCTGAGGAGAATCCAGTACGGTCTGTCTCTGTGGGACATACCATCTGAGGAGAATCCAGTACGGTCTGTCTCTGTGGGACATACCATCTGAGGAGAATCCAGTACGGTCTGTCTCTGTGGGACATACCATCTGAGGCAACATGCACTGGGATACAGTCAGCACTGTCTACAGATGGGATCCTCTCAGAGAACCTGGACCCTGACAGGACCCAGACAGGACCCAGAAATTGTCCCATCCTATAACGTGTGCAACTCATCCGAAAAAATAGGGATGAGTTGTACTCTGACGGACAAAAACGCAGATGAATGCAGATGTATGTATGTAGACATGTCCTGGATTGTCCCCCATTGAAATGTCCTGAGGTGAGGAATGCTTTTCTTTAGGCGATGATGTAAGTCGTATATGAATGAATCTGTGTGGCTGCTCCCTAATCCCATGTCCCCTGCTGTTCCCCCAGGGCCTGGAGGTGGCGATCAGGAACAAGATAGAGGAAGAGGTGACTCACCGAGCCAGTACGAAACTCCACAAGAGACTGAGTATTGTGAAGGGGGCGGAGGTGAAACCAACCCCCTCTAAAGGAAACAACCATCCCAACCACCCTGCACCCAGCACCTCCAAATAAACTCTGTTATTCTGTCTGTCTGCTCTGACTGCTTTCGCTGTGCTAGATAGAAGTTAAATATGTCTCCCAGATGGCACACTATTCCCTATATAGTGTTGTACTTATTGAACAAGGGCCCATAGGGCTCTGTCTAAAGTAGTGCACTGTATAGTGAGTAGGGCGGCATTTGGAACGAATACAATGTGTTTGTCACTGCTGCTAGGCTGTATGGACTGACGTCACAGCTGAGGAGTGTAATAACCACGTCTCCAATAGATGGTGCTGTAGTAGTCGGTTTGGTGAGTTTTTCTGGTAGACTTGGCTGCTTGCTATCGCCTCGGAGACAAGGAAAGGAGATGAGGAACGTGAGGATGCCAACAGAGGAATATTGAGATGCACCCCAGATAGTCAACGGTCGACATTTGGGATCTCTGTCGTGTGTATTGAAGGGGCCATTGAGTATTTCGTTTTGTGTGATTCTTGTCTCGTGTTGCACTGTCTTCAGAACTGAGACACACGTTTCTCCCATATACTGTATTCCAATGCAAAGGAGGTGAATAAAAACCTGTGGACATTTTGTAACGCAACAGAGTTCTTTTGTCTTGTATGGACCTGTGTAGACCTATCCAGACCTGTGTAGACCTATCCAGACCTGTGTAGACCTATCCGGACCTGTGTAGACCTATCCGGACCTGTGTAGACCTAGTCAGACCTGTGTAGACCTATCCAGACCTGTGTAGACCTAGCCAGACCTGTGTAGACCTATCCAGACCTGTGTAGACCTATCCAGACCTGTGTAGACCTAGCCAGACCTGTGTAGACCTATCCAGACCTGTGTAGACCTATCCAGACCTGTGTAGACCTAGCCAGACCTGTGTAGACCAAGCCAGACCTGTGTAGACCTAGCCAGACCTGTGTATGGGCGTGTGTAGACCTATCCAGACCTGTGTAGACCTATCCAGACCTGTGTAGACCTATCCAGACCTGTGTAGACCTAGCCAGATCTGTGTAGACCAAGCCAGACCTGTGTAGACCTAGCCAGACCTGTGTATGGGTGTGTGTAGACCTAGCCAGACCTGTGTAGACCTAGCCAGACCTGTGTATGGGTGTGTGTAGACCTAGCCAGACCTGTGTAGACCTAGCCAGACCTGTGTATGGGCATGTGTAGACCTGTGTAGACCTATCCAGACCTGTGTAGACCTATCCAGACCTGTGTAGACCTAGCCAGACCTGTGTAGACCAAGCCAGACCTGTGTAGACCTAGCCAGACCTGTGTAGACCAAGCCAGACCTGTGTAGACCTATCCAGACCTGTGTAGACCTAGCCAGACCTGTGTAGACCAAGCCAGACCTGTGTAGACCTATCCAGACCTGTGTAGACCTAGCCAGACCTGTGTAGACCTATCCAGACCTGTGTATGGGTGTGTGTAGACCTAGCCAGACCTGTGTAGACCGAGCCAGACCTGTGTATGGGTGTGTGTAGACCTATCCAGACCTGTGTAGACCTAGCCAGACCTGTGTAGACCTAGCCAGACCTGTGTAGACCAAGCCAGACCTGTGTAGACCTATCCAGACCTGTGTAGACCTAGCCAGACCTGTGTAGACCAAGCCAGACCTGTGTAGACCAAGTCAGACCTGTGTAGACCTAACCAGACCTGTGTAGACCTAGCCAGACCTGTGTATGGGTGTGTGTAGACCTAGCCAGACCTGTGTAGACCTATCCAGACCTGTGAAGACCTAGCCAGACCTGTGTAGACCAAGCCAGACCTGTGTAGACCTAGCCAGACCTGTGTATGGGCGTGTGTAGACCTATCCAGACCTGTGTAGACCTATCCAGACCTGTGTAGACCTATCCAGACCTGTGTAGACCTATCCAGACCTGTGTAGACCTATCCAGACCTGTGTAGACCTAGCCAGACCTGTGTAGACCAAGCCAGACCTGTGTAGACCTAGCCAGACCTGTGTATGGGTGTGTGTAGACCTAGCCAGACCTGTGTAGACCTAGCCAGACCTGTGTATGGGTGTGTGTAGACCTAGCCAGACCTGTGTAGACCTAGCCAGACCTGTGTAGACCTAGCCAGACCTGTGTATGGGCATGTGTAGACCTGTGTAGACCTATCCAGACCTGTGTAGACCTATCCAGACCTGTGTGTGGGTGTGTCAGGTGTTTTGTGTTCATACACTTTCCTCTTTACCTCAGAGCTGCTGTTTAGTGCAGGTCTCTCTTTCTCCTCCTCCCACACTATGTTTACACTCCCATGATGCTTTGCTCTCAGTGTGAAATTCCACCAGGTGTGTATTTACCTCAGTCAAGCACATTATCAGATAACGCCTTGCTTTTTCAACTGTGTTTTTGCTGGTTTTATTGGACAGATAGAGAACAGTAGAGGAGCTCCATTCAGATGACAGGGAATCTTCCAACCAGGGTTTCTGAAAGTTATGGGACATGGACAGCCCTAACCTCACCAGAACATAAAGCCGACAGGTTTCTGAAAGTTATGGGACATGGACAGCCCTAACCTCACCAGAACATAAAGTAGACAGGTTTCTGAAAGTTATGGGACATGGACAGCCCTAACCTCACCAGAACATAAAGTAGACAGGTTTCTGAAAGTTATGGGACATGGACAGCCCTAACCTCACCAGAACATAAAGTAGACAGGTTTCTGAAAGTTATGGGACATGGACAGCCCTAACCTCACCAGAACATAAAGTAGACAGGTTTCTGAAAGTTATGGGACATGGACAGCCCTAACCTCACCAGAACATAAAGTAGACAGGTTTCTGAAAGTTATGGGACATGGACAGCCCTAACCTCACCAGAACATGAAGTAGACAGGTTTCTGAAAGTTATGGGACATGGACAGCCCTAACCTCACCAGTGACATAAAGTAGACAGGTTTCTGAAAGTTATGGGACATGGGCAGCCCTAACCTCACCAGAACATAAAGTAGACAGGTTTCTGAAAGTTATGGGACATGGACAGCCCTAACCTCACCAGAACATAAAGTAGACAGGTTTCTGAAAGTTATGGGCCATGGACAGCCCTAACCTCACCAGAACATAAAGTAGACAGGTTTCTGAAAGTTATGGGACATGGACAGCCCTAACCTCACCAGAACATAAAGTAGACAGGTTTCTGAAAGTTATGGGACATGGACAGCCCTAACCTCACCAGAACATAAAGTAGACAGGTTTCTGAAAGTTATGGGACATGGACAGCCCTAACCTCACCAGAACATAAAGTAGACAGGTTTCTGAAAGTTATGGGACGTGGACAGCCCTAACCTCACCAGAACATAAAGTAGACAGGTTTCTGAAAGTTATGGGACGTGGACAGCCCTAACCTCACCAGAACATAAAGTAGACAGGTTTCTGAAAGTTATGGGACGTGGACAGCCCTAACCTCACCAGAACATAAAGTAGACAGGTTTCTGAAAGTTATGGGACATGGACAGCCCTAACCTCACCAGAACATAAAGTAGACAGGTTTCTGAAAGTTATGGGACATGGACAGCCCTAACCTCACCAGAACATAAAGTAGACAGGTTTCTGAAAGTTATGGGACATGGACAGCCCTAACCTCACCAGAACATAAAGTAGACAGGTTTCTGAAAGTTATGGGACATGGACAGCCCTAACCTCACCAGAACATAAAGTAGACAGGTTTCTGAAAGTTATGGGACATGGACAGCCCCTAACCTCACCAGAACATAAAGTCGACAGGTTTCTGAAAGTTATGGGACATGGACAGCCCTAACCTCACCAGAACATAAAGTAGACAGGTTTCTGAAAGTTATGGGACATGGACAGCCCTAACCTCACCAGAACATAAAGTAGACAGGTTTCTCGTTACGGCTACATTTCACTCTAGTTCAAAATGCGATCCAATTAACTCTGCACATACATGTAATCCTGAGCACATACATGTAATCCTGAGCACATACATGTAATCCTGAGCACATACATGTAATCATGGACACATACATGTAATCCTGATGCACATACATGTAATCCTGGGCACATATATGTAATCCTGGTGCACATACATGTAATCCTGAGCACATACATGTAATCCTGAGCACATACATGTAATCCTGGACACATACATGTAATCCTGAGCACATACATGTAATCCTGGACACATACATGTAATCCTGGTGCACATACATGTAATCCTGGGCACATATATGTAATCCTGGTGCACATACATGTAATCCTGGGCACATACATGTAATCCTGAGCACATACATGTAATCATGGACACATACATGTAATCCTGGACACATACATGTAATCCTGAGCACATACATGTAATCCTGAGCACATACATGTAATCCTGAGCACATGCATGTAATCATGGACACATACATGTAATCCTGGTGCACATACATGTAATCCTGGGCACATACATGTAATCCTGGTGCACATACATGTAATCCTGGGCACATACATGTAATCCTGAGCACATACATGTAATCCTGAGCACATACATGTAATCCTGGACACATACATGTAATCCTGGGCACATACGTGTAATCATGGACACATACATGTAATCCTGAGCACATAAATGTAATCCTGGACACATACATGTAATCCTGGGCACATACATGTAATCCTGGACACATACATGTAATCCTGGGCACATATATGTAATCCTGGGCACATACATGTAATCCTGGACACATACATGTAGTCCTGGGCACATATATGTAATCCTGGACACATACATGTAATCCTGGGCACATACATGTCATCCTGGGCACATACATGTCATCCTGGACACATACATGTAATCCTGGGCACCAATAACATCTGTTAAATATGGACCAATAACATCTGTTAAATATGGACCAATACCATCTGATAAATATGTGTATGTGACCAATAACATCTGTTAAATATGGACCAATAACATCTGATAAATATGTGTATGTGACCAATAACATCTGTTAAATATGGACCAATAACATCTGTTAAATATGGACCAATAACATCTGATAAATATGTGTATGGACCAATAACATCTGTTAAATATGGACCAATAACATCTGTTAAATATGGACCAATACCATCTGTTAAATATGGACCAATAACATCTGTTAAATATGGACCAATAACATCTGTTAAATATGGACCAATACCATCTGATAAATATGTGTATGTGACCAATAACATCTGTTAAATATGGACCAATAACATCTGTTAAATATGGACCAATAACATCTGATAAATATGTGTATGTGACCAATAACATCTGTTAAATATGGACCAATAACATCTGTTAAATATGGACCAATAACATCTGATAAATATGTGTATGGACCAATAACATCTGTTAAATATGGACCAATAACATCTGTTAAATATGGACCAATACCATCTGATAAATATGGACCAATAACATCTGTTAAATATGGACCAATACCATCTGTTAAATATGGACCAATACCATCTGTTAAATATGGACCAATACCATCTGTTAAATATGGACCAATAACATCTGTTAAATATGGACCAATACCATCTGTTAAATATGGACCAATACCATCTGATAAATATGTGTATGGACCAATACCATCTGTTAAATATGGACCAATAACATCTGTTAAATATGTGTATGTGACCAATAACATCTACTAAATATGTGTATGTGACCAATAACATCTGTTAAATATGTGTATGTGACCAATAACATCTGTTAAATATGTGTATGTGACCAATAACATCTACTAAATATGTGTATGTGACCAATAACATCTGTTAAATATGGACCAA
>NW_026284451.1:0-6059 GCF_023373465.1 Oncorhynchus keta
TATTATTATTTACATTTACATTTAAGTCATTTAGCAGACGCTCTTATCCAGAGCGATTTACAAATTGGATTATTGACACTGCTGCTGTAGGTTCCTAAAAGCCACAACAGATTTTCATATGGCAAATGGTCACTAAGTCAGGTCCCCAGGGTGAAATGTTGAAACCCCCCCCAAAAAAAAAAAATATAAATTTTAAAACCTAAAAAAAGTGATTTTGGAACGTTTTTGATTTTTTAAAATCACATTTGTCAATTATACATATGTAGTAACCGTATGGACATATATTTGCCTTATTTTATTGAGTTTGTCCATAAGGCCTATATTTTGTTCATTTGCAATATATGATCATAGTGGAAAGTCGGCTTCCAACCCAAAAGTCAGTGAACCATGTCCAAATGGCATAAGAAATGTCCAAATTCCATACATACGTATTGAAAGTACCAAATCAGGATGTTATGCTTCACAAGTCCTCCAATAGGGCTACAAAATTCAGAGGGTGACTGATTACGTCATTTCCGGTCACAACTTGCAGGCTTGTTTTCGAGTTGCTGTGCGTTTGTTGCCAACCTATTTTGCTACCTGACAACTTTACGGTTTTCACTTTTTAATTACCATTCATATATTTATTTATTTTTTTCCTCAACTTTGCCCTCCGGATGCTTTATCTGGACACGATTCGCCAGGACCTCCAACAGCGGAGCTAAGTAGTAACATTAACATGATGGCTTCTGATTGCAGTCGCTGTGCCGCCTACGGCGAGGATAGCTGTGCTACAAGCCCAGCTTCAAAACGCAATAGTTAGGCAAGGGTCATTTCAGTGTAGGAAAGGATGAAACAGCGTCTGTGCCACCAGTAAGATAGTAGTATAAATCCCTGGCACAGTCCCCGCAGCTGGACAACTTTCTCACGGTTTCTGGAAGAAATGCTGTAGGGAACGCTCAAACGATGTTGCTCATTCAGCCGACAGAAACTTTCAACCGGTTTTCCCCATTAAGCAGCGGGTCGGAGTCAGAGGCAGAGTCTTCTCTGGTCTCTACTCCTCCCGTTACGGGTCTGAGACGCCAAAGCTTCCCACCATTAGCTCTGACAAATTGAAAACTCTAGTCATTGGCGACTCCATTACCCGCAGTATTAGACTTAAAACGAATCATCCAGCGATCATACACTGTTTACCAGGGGCAGGGCTACCGACGTTAAGGCTAATCTGAAGATGGTGCTGGCTAAAGCTAAAACTGGCTAGTGTAGAGTATAGAGATATTGTTATCCACGTCGCCACCAACGATGTTAGGATGAAACAGTCAGAGATCACCAAGCAACATAGCTTCTGCGTGCATATCAGCTAGAAAGATGTGTCGGCATCGAGTAATTGTCTCTGGCCCCTCCCAGTTAGGGGTGTGATGAGCTCTACAGCAGAGTCTCACAACTCAATCGCTGGTTGAAAACTGTTTTCTGCCCCTCCCAAAAGATAGAATTTGTAGATAATTGGCCCTCTTTTCTGGGACTCACCCACAAACAGGACCAAGCCTGACCTGCTGAGGAGTGACAGACTCCATCCTAGCTGGATGGGTGCTCTCATCTTATCTACCAACATAGACAGGGCTCTAACTCCTCTAGCTCCACAATGAAATAGGGTGCAGGCCAGGCAGCAGGCTGTTAGCCAGCCTGCCAGCATAGTGGAGTCTGCCACTAGCACAGTCAGTGTAGTCAGCTCAGCTATCAGCATTGAGACCGTGTCTGTGCCTCGACCTAGGTTGGGCAAAACTAAACATGGCGGTGTTCGCCTTAGAAATCTCACTAGGATAAAGACCACCTCCATTCCTGTCATTACTGAAAGAGATCATGATACCTCACATCTCAAAATAGGGATACTTAATGTTAGATCCCTTACTTCAAAGGCAATTATAGTCAATGAACTAATCACTGATCATAATCTTGATGTGATTGGCCTGAAAGAAACATGGCTTAAGCCTGATGAATTTACTGTTTTAAATGAGGCCTCACCTCCTGGCAAACACTAGTGACCATATCCCCGTGCATCCCGCAAAGGCGGAGGTGTTGCTAACATTTACGATAGCAAATGTCAGTTACAAACAACAAAAAAAAATGACGCTTTCGTCTTTTGAGCTTCTAGTCATGAAATCTATGCAGCCTACTCAATCACTTTTTATAGCTACTGTTTACAGGCCTCCTGGGCCATATACAGCGTTTCTCACTGAGTTCCTGAATTCTATCGGACCTTGTAGTCATAGCAGATAATATTCTAATCTTTGGTGACTTTAATATTCACATGGAAAAGTCCACAGACCCACTCCAAAGGCTTTCGGAGCCATCATCGACTCAGTGGGTTTTGTCCAACATGTCTCTGGACCCACTCACTGTCACAGTCATACGCTGGACCTAGTTTTGTCCCATGGAATAAATGTTGCCGATCTTAATGTTTTCCTCATAATCCTGGACTATCGGACCACCATTTTATTACGTTTGCAATTGCAACAAATAATCTGCTCAGACCCCAACCAAGGACCATCAAAATCGTGCTATAAATTCACAGACAACACAAAGATTCCTTGATGCCCTTCCAGACTCCCTCTGCCTACCCAAGGACGCCAGAGGACAAAAATCAGTTAACCACCTAACTGAGGATCTCGATTTAACCTTGCGCAATACCCTAGATGCAGTTGCACCCCTAAAAACTAAAACATTTCTCATAAGAAACTAGCCCTGGTACAGAAAATACCAGAGCTCTGAAGCAGGCTTCAGAAAATTGGAACAGAAATGGCGCCACACCAAACTGGAAGTCTTCCACTAGCTTGGAAAGACGGTACCGTGCAGTACCGAAGAGCCCTTACTGCTGCTCGATCATCCTATTTTTCTAACTTAATTGAGGAAAATAAGAACAATCCGAAATTCCTTTTTGATACTGTCGCAAAGCTAACTAAAAAGCAGCATTCCCCAAGAGAGGATGACTTTCATTTTAGCAGTGATAAATTCATGAACTTCTTTGAGGAAAAGATTATCATTATTAGAAAGCAAATTACGGACTCCTCTTTAAATCTGCGTATTCCTCCAAACCTCAGTTGTCCTGAGTCTGCACAACTCTGCCAGGACCTAGGATCAAGAGAGACGGCTCAAGTGTTTTAGTACTATATCTCTTGACACAATGATGAAAATAATCATGGCCTCTAAACCTTCAAGCTGCATACTGGACCCTATTCCAACTAAACTACTGAAAGAGCTGCTTCCTGTGCTTGGCCTCCTATGTTGAACATAATAAATGGCTCTCTATCCACTGGATGTGTACCAAACTCACTAAAAGTGGCAGTAATAAAGCCTCTTGAAAAAGCCAAACCTTGACCCAGAAAATATAAAAAACTATCGGCCTATATCGAATCTTCCATTCCTCTCAAAATTTTAGAAAAGGCTGTTGCGCAGCAACTCACTGCCTTCCTGAAGACAAACAATGTATACGAAATGCTTCAGTCTGGTTTTAGACCCCATCATAGCACTGAGACGGCACTTGTGAAGGTGGTAAATGACATTTTAATGGCATCGGACCGTGGCTCTGCATCTGTCCTCGTGCTCCTGAACCTTAGTGCTGCTTTTGATACCATCGATCACCCATTCATTCAAATTTTGGAGTTCTGGCCTGGTTTAGGTCTTATCTGTCGGAAAGATATCAGTTTGTCTCTGTGAATGGTTTGTCCTCTGACAAATCAACTGTACATTTCAGTGTTCCTCAAGGTTCTGTTTTAGGACCACTATTGTTTTCACTATATATTTTACCTCTTGGGGATGTTATTCGAAAACATAATGTTAACTTTCACTGCTATGCGGATGACACACAGCTGTACATTTCAATGAAACATGGTGAAGCCCCAAAATTGCCCTCGCTAGAAGCATGTGTTTCAGACATAAGAAGTGGATGGCTGCTAACTTTCTACTATTAAACTCGGACAAAACAGAGATGCTTGTTCTAGGTCCCAAGAAACAAAGAGATCTTCTGTTGAATCTGACAATTAATGTTAATGGTTGTACAGTCGTCTCAAATAAAACTGTGAAGGACCTCGGCGTTACTCTGGACCCTGATCTCTCTTTTGAAGAACATATCAAGACCATTTCGAGGACAGCTTTTTTTCCATCTACGTAACATTGCAAAAATCAGAAACTTTCTGTCCAAAAATGATGCAGAAAAATGAATCCATGCTTTTGTCACTTCTAGGTTAGACTACTGCAATGCTCTATTTTCCGGCTACCCGGATAATCCACTAAATAAACTTCAGTTAGTGCTATATACGGCTGCTAGAATCCTGACTAGAACCAAAAATTTGATCATATTACTCCAGTGCTAGCCTCTCTACACTGGCTTCTGTCAAAGCAGGAGGCTGATTTCAAGGTTTTACTGCTAACCTACAAAGCATTACATGGGCTTGCTCCTACCTACCTCTCTGATTTGGTCCTGCCGTACATACCTACACGTACGCTACGGTCACAAGGACGCAGGCCTCCTTAATTGTCCCTAGAATTTCTAAGCAAACAGCTGGAGGCAGGGCTTTCTCCTATAGAGCTCCATTTTTATGGAACGGTCTGCCTACCCATGTCAGAAGTATAGGCTTCGGTCTCAACCTTTAAGTCTTTACTGAAGACTCATCTCTTCAAATGGGTCATATGATTGAGTGTAGTCTGGCCCAGGAGTGGGAAGGTGAACGCAAAGGCTCTGAACCTTGAACCGCCCTTGCTGTCTGCCTGGCCGGTTCCCCTCTTTCCACTGGGATTCTCTGCCTCTAACCTATTAGAGGCTGAGTCACTGGCTTACTGGGGCTCTCTCATGCCGTCCCTGGAAGAGTGCGTCACTTGAGTGGGTTGATTCACTCTTGTGGTCATCCTGTCTGGGTGGCGCCCCCCTTGGGTTGTGCCGTGAGCGGAGATTTTTGTGGGCTATACTCAGCCTTGTCTCAGGATGGTAAGTTGGTGGTTATCTATTATTATCTATATTATTACCGTCACTGCATTGTTGGGAAAGAGCTCAAGGTAAAAATGTCACTGTACTGTTTTACACCTGTTACATCCTGTGCACGTGGCGAATAAACTTGAAACTTGGAATTCCTATACTGCACATGTCCTAACTCACGTGGTCCATAGGTGTGATGTAGACAGGATGTGACCTCGTGCCATTGTCTGTCTTGGCCTCCATCCATAGCTTGTAGCATGAAGTCACTCTGATTGGCTGCAGAGTGCAGCTCTTCACTTCTCTAGATCTGCTGGATACACACACCGCCTGCCTGACCACACCCACTGCCCCGCCCACCTCCTCCTCTGCCTCCGCCTCCTCCATGACATCGCAGGATAGGTCGGCCACCCTGGAGAATATAAACACACACACGCACAAACACACACAAACACACACGGTCATTTTACAATCTTTGTGGGGACCAAACAATTGATTCCCATTCAAAATCCTATTTTCCTAACTCCTAACCATAACCCTTACCTAACCTTAAGCTAACCTTAACCGAAACAGAGGATTTGAGCAGAGTAGAGTGAGGACCAGATAACATTTTTTGGGGAGTATCGGCCTTCTCTCCCCCTCCAGCCCGGCTCTGGTACCACTCAGCTCTGGGCATGCTCTGGACAGCATGTTTTCTTCCTTTCATCGTTGTTCTTTTAATTAGGCCTATTCTGTTTTATTTAGTTAGCCCACCCCACCACTAATGTGCAGAGATGTTGATATGAGTCGATCAAGAAATAGGTCACACAGCCTGTGTCATTGATGGCAAGAACACCAATTAGCCCATGCAGCAGCACCGGAGACGTTTTGATTTCTAAAATAGGCTACCGTAAGAAAAAGAGTCTAAGTTTGTAACAGTGCTTAAGTTGACTAACAACTGTGGCGCAACAGAGCACCTTACAACTGAAGTATCTGATCATCAATAGATTAGAGAAAAAGCCATTTGTTTTTGTAACACAGCGGCCGCGCGTCATCATGTAGGTCTTGTTAAATAGCCTACTTCAAAATCAAATGGTACAGAATCACATTAAACCTAACCCAGCAATACGTAACT
>NW_026284452.1:0-11295 GCF_023373465.1 Oncorhynchus keta
CAGTAGCCACTTCGTTCGGTTACGTATTGCTACATTGACACCACGGGGACTTGATATTGTTGAACATTGACACCACGGGGACTTGATATTGTTGAACATTGACACCACGGGGACTTGATATTGTTGAACATTGACACCACGGGGACTTGAGATTGAACATTGACGGGGACTTGATATTGTTTGACACACGGGGACTTGATATTGTTGAACATTGACACCACGGACTTGAGATTGCTTGAACATTGACACCACGGGGACTTGATATTGTTGAACATTGACACCACGGGGACTTGAGATTGTTGAACATTGACACCAATGACTTGATATTGAACATTGACACCACGAGGGACTTATTGTTGAACATTGACACCGCGGGGACTTGATATTGTTGAACATTGACACGGGGGACTTGATATTGTTGAACATTGACGGGGACATTGACACCGGGGACTTGATATTGTTAAACATTATTTTCCCCCAGGGACTTGAGATTGTTGAACATTGACACCACGGGGACTTGATATTGTTGAACATTGACACCACGGGGACTTGATTGTTGAACATTGACACCCGGGGCTTGATATTGTTGAACATTGACACCACGGGGGGACTTGATATTGTTGAACAGATTGCTGAACATTGACACCACGGGGACTTGATATTGTTGAACATTGACACCCACGGGGACTTGATATTGTTGAACATTGACACCACGGGGACTTGAGATTGTTGAACATTGACACCACGGGGACTTGAGATTGTTGAACATTGACACCACGGGACTTGGAGATTGTTGAACATTGACACCACGGGACTTGGAGATTGTTGAACATTGACACCACGGGGACTTGAGATTGTTGAACATTGACTTGATATTGTTGAACCACCGGGACTTGATATTGTTGAACATTGACACCACGGGGGACTTGATATTGTTGAACATTGACACCACGGGGACTTGATATTGTTGAACATTGACACCACGGGGACTTGATATTGAACATTGACACTGCAAGGGGACTTGATATTGTTGAACATTGACACCACGGGGACTTGATATTGTTGAACAATGACACCCGCCGGGGACTTGATATTGTTGAACATTGACACCACGGGGACTTGATATTGTTGAACATTGACACTGCGGGGACTTGATATTATTGAACATTGACACCGCGGGGACTTGATATTGTTGAACATTGACACCGCGGGGACTTGATATTGTTGAACATTGACACCATGGGGACTTGATATTGTTGAACATTGACACCACGGGGACTTGATATTGTTGAACGTGACTGCGGGGACTGATGTTGTTGAACATTGACTTCCTGAGGACTTGATATTGTTGACATTGACACCGCGGGGACGATATTGTTGAACATTGACACCACGAGGGGCTTGATATTGTTGAACTTGACACCACGGGGACTTGATATTGTTGAACATTGACACCAACGAGGACTTGATATTGTTGGGCTGCCAGCACCACGGGGACTTGATATTGTTGAACGGCTGACACCACCGGGGACTTGATATTATTGAACATTGACACCACGGGGACTTGATATTGTTGAACGTGACACCACGGGGACTTGATATTGTTGAACATTGACACCACGGGGACTTGATATTGTTGAACATTGACACCACGGGGACTTGATATTGTTGAACATTGACACCACGGGGACTTGAGATTGTTGAACATTGACACCACGGGGACTTGAGATTGTTGAACATTGACACCACGGGGACTTTAGATTGTTGAACATTGACACCACGGGGACTTGAGATTGTTGAACATTGACACCACGGGGACTTGAGATTGTTGAACATTGACACCACGGGGACTTGAGATTGTTGAACATTGACACCACGGACTTGGGGTGTTGAACATTGACACCACGGACTTGAGATTGTTGAACATTGACACCATGGGGACTTGAGATTGTTGAACATTGACACCACGGGGACTTGGGGTGTTGAACATTGACACCACGGGGACTTGAGCTTTGGAAGAATCTCTTTTTCTTTGAATGACTCCAGTCTGCGCACGAAACCTGGAAATAAACACCTGCCCCCTGCTGGCGAAGAATCACCTTCTTTATTCTGCTAACGTTTAAGCTAACCTATCAAACTTCTCGATCTGTGGCGGAAGAAACCAAATGTTAAAGAAATGGGGATTTTTTGGTCATTAGTGGGAAAATAGCATCCACACTTCTGTCTAGTGAGAGAATGACATCCACACTTCTGTCTAGTGAGAATGACATCCACTTCTCTGTCTAGTGACGAGAATGACATCCCACTTCTGTCTGTGAACGAGGAATGACATCCACACTTCTGTCTAGCCGAGGAATGACATCACACTTCTGTCCAGTGAGCGAGAATGACATCCACACTTCTGTCTAGTGTCAGAGAATGACATCCACACTTCTGTCTGGTGAGCGAGAATGACATCCACACTTCTGTCTAGTGAGCGAATGACATCCACACTTCTGTCTAGTGAGCGAGAATGACATCCACACTTCTGTCTAGTGTCAGAGAATGACATCCACACTTCTGTCTGGTGCAGAGAATGACATCCACACTTCTGTCTAGTGTCAGAGAATGACATCCACACTTCTGTCTAGTGTCAGAGAATGACATCCACTTCTGTCTGAATGACATCCACACTTCTGTCTGGTGGACGAGAATGACATCCACACTTCTGTCTAGTGTCTGAGAATGACATCCACACTTCTGTCTAGTGGACGAGAATGACATCCACACTTCTGTCTAGTGTCAGAGAATGACATCCCACACTTCTGTCTAGTGTCAGAGAATGACATCCCCCACTTCTGTCTAGTGTCAGAGAGATGACATCCACACTTCTGTCTAGTGTCCCAGAGATGACATCACACTTCTCTGTCCAGTGAAGACCAAGGCGAAGAGGAAGAGGAAGCTGATTGTCGACAACCTGAAAGAGCTGGACAGTAAGTCGATCCGCGCCCAGCTCAGCGACTACTCGGACATCGTGACCACGTTGGACCTGGCTCCTCCCACCAAGAAGCTGATGATGTGGAAAGAGACCGGAGGAGTGGAGAAACTCTTCTCTCTCCCCGCACAGCCGCTCTGGAACGGCAAACTGCTGAAGGTAAGAGACCGGAGGAGTGGAGAAACTCTTCTCTCTCCCCGCACAGCCGCTCTGGAACGGCAAACTGCTGAAGGTAAGAGACAGGAGGAGTGGAGAAGCTCTTCTCTCTCCCCGCACAGCCGCTCTGGAACGGCAAACTGCTGAGGTAAGGACGGAGGAGTGGAGAAACTCTTCTCTCTCCCCGCACAGCCGCTCTGGAACGGCAAACTGCTGAAGGTAAGAGACAGGAGAGTGGAGAAACTCTTCTCTCTCCCTTTTAGCCGCTCTGGAACGGCAAACTGCTGAAGGTAAGAGACCGGAGGAGTGGAGAAACTCTTCTCTCCCCGCACAGCCGGCTCTGGAACGGACAAACTGCTGAAGGTAAGAGACCGGAGGAGTGGAAACTCTTCTCTCTCCCCGCTTTTAGCCGCTCTGGAACGCCAAACTGCTGGTAAGAGACAGGAGGGTGGAGAAACTCTTCTCTCTCCCCGCACAGCCATCGCTCTAGAACGACCCAAACTGCTGAAGGTAAGAGACCCGGAGGAGTGGAGAAACTCTTCTCTCTTGCCTAGCTCTGGAACGGCAAACTGCTGAAGGTAAGAGACAGGAGAATTGGAGAAACTCTCTCTCTCTCCCGCACAGCCGCTCTGGAACGGCAAACTGCTGAAGCCCAAAGAGTGGAGACCAGAGAGAGAAACTTCTTCTCTCCGCCTTAGCCGCCTGAAACAGCAAACTGCAAGGCAAGAGAGACCAGGGAGTCAGAAACTCTTCTCTCCTGCACAGCCGCTCTGGAACGGGAAACTGCTACGAAGGTAAGGGCCGGAGGAGTGGAGAAACTCTTCTCTCTCCCGCACAGCCGCTCTGGAGCGGCAAACTGCTGAAGGTAGAGCAGGAGGAGTGGAGAAACTCTTCTCTCTCTCCCCGCACAGCCGCTCTGGAGCGGCAGAAACTGCTGAGGTAGAGACAGGAGGAGTGGAGAAACTCTTCTCTCTCCCCGCACAGCCGCTCTGGAACCAAACTGCTGAAGGTAAGAGACCGGAGGTAAAGTGGAGAAACTCTTCTCTCTCCCGCTTTAGCCGCTCTGGAACGGCAAACTGCTGAAGGTAGAGACCGGAGGAGTGGAGAAACTCTTCTCTCTCCCCGCACAGCCGCTCTGGAACGGCAAACTGCTGAGAGGTAGGGACCGGAGGAGTGGAGAAACTCTTCTCTCTCCCCGCACAGCCGCTCTGGAACGGCAAACTGCTGAAGGTAAGAGACCGGAGGAGTGGAGAAACTCTTCTCTCTCCCCGCACAGCCGCTCTGGAACGGCAAACTGCTGAAGGTAAGAGACAGGAGGAGTGGAGAAACTCTTCTCTCTCCCCGCACAGCCGCTCTGGAACAGCAAACTGCTGAAGGTAAGAGACAGGAGGAGATCAACGCACAGCCGCTCTGGAACGGCAAACTGCTGAAGGTAAGAGACAGGAGGAGTGGAGAAACTCTTCTCTCTCCCCGCACAGCCGCTCTGGAACGGCAAACTGCTGAAGGTAAGAGACCGGAGGAGTGGAGAAACTCTTCTCTCTCCCCGCACAGCCGCTCTGGAACGGCAAACTGCTGAAGGTAAGAGACCGGAGGAGTGGAGAAACTCTTCTCTCTCCCCGCACAGCCGCTCTGGAACGGCAAACTGCTGAAGGTAAGAGACAGGAGGAGTGGAGAAACTCTTCTCTCTCCCCGCACAGCCGCTCTGGAACGGCAAACTGCTGAAGGTAAGAGACCGGAGGAGTGGAGAAACTCTTCTCTCTCCCCGCACAGCCGCTCTGGAACGGCAAACTGCTGAAGGTAAGAGACCGGAGGAGTGGAGAAGCTCTTCTCTCTCCCGACAGCCGCTCTGGAACGGCAAACTGCTGAAGGTAAGAGACCGGAGGAGTGGAGAAACTCTTCTCTCCCGCGCAGCGGCTCTGGAGCGGCAAACTGCTGAGTATCAGAGACCGGAGGAGTGAAACTCTTCTCTCTCCCCGCACAGCCGCTCTGGAAACGGCAAACTGCTGAAGGTAAGAGACAGGAGGAGTGGAGAAACTCTTCTCTCTCCCCGCACAGTCCGCTCTGGAACAGCAAACTGCTGAAGGTAAGAGACAGGAGGGAGATCCAGCACAGCCGCTCTGAAACGGCAAACTGCTGAAAGGTAAGAGACAGGAGGAGTGGAGAAACTCTTCTCTCTCCCCGCACAAGCCCGCTCTGGAGACGGCAAACTGCTGAAGATGAGGCCGGAGGAGTGGAGAAACTCTTCTCTCTCCCGCACAGCCGCTCTGGAACGGCAAACTGCTGAAAGGTAAGAGAGACAGGAGGAGTGGAGAAACTCTTCTCTCTCCCCGCACAGCCGCTCTGGAAGCGGCAAACTGCTGAAGGTAAGAGACCGGAGGAGTGGAGAAACTCTTCTCTCTCCCCGCACAGCCGCTCTGGAACGGCAAACTGCTGAAGGTTAGAGACAGGAGGAGATCAACGCACAGCAAACTGCTGAAGGTAAGAGACCGGAGGAGTGGAGAAACTCTTCTCTCTCCCCGCACAGCCGCTCTGGAACGGGAAACTGCTGAAGGTAAGAGACCGGAGGAGTGGAGAAACTCTTCTCTCTCCCCGCACAGCCGCTCTGGAACGGCAAACTGCTGAAGGTAAGAGACCGGAGGAGTGGAGAAACTCTTCTCTCTCCCCGCACAGCCGCTCTGGAACGGGAAACTGCTGAAGGTAAGAGACCGGAGGAGTGGAGAAACTCTTCTCTCTCCCCGCACAGCCGCTCTGGAACGGCAAACTGCTGAAGGTAAGAGACCGGAGGAGTGGAGAAACTCTTCTCTCTCCCCGCACAGCCGCTCTGGAACTGGAAACTGCTGAAGGTAGGGCCGGAGGGAGTGGAGAAACTCTTCTCTCCCCGCACAGCCGCTCTGGAACGGCAAACTGCTGAAGGTAAGAGGCCGGAGGAGTGGAGAAACTCTTCTCTCTCCCCGCACAGCCGCTCTGGAACGGCAAACTGCTGAAGGTAAGGGCCGGAGAGTGGAGAAACTCTTCTCTCTCCCCGCACAGCCGCTCTGGGAACGGCAAACTGCTGAAGGTAAGGACTGAGGAGTGGAGAAATCCTCTTCTCTCTCTCCCCGCACAGCCGCTCTGGAACGGCAAACTGCTGAAGGTAAGAGACCGGGAGGAGTGGAGAAACTCTTCTCTCTCCCCGCACAGCAGCTCTGGAACGGCAAACTGTTGAAGGTAAGAGACAGGAGGAGTGGAGAAACTCTTCTCCGGCAGCCGCTCTGGAACGGCAAACTGCTGAAGGTAGAGACAGGAGGAGTGGAGAAACTCTTCTCTCTCCCCGCCCAGCCGCTCTGGAACGGCAAACTGCTGAAAGGTAGAGAGACAGGAGGAGTGGAGAAACTCTTCTCTCTCCCCGCACAGCCGCTCTGGAACGGGAACGGTTGAAAGGTAAGGGCCGGAGAAGTGGAGAAACTCTTCTCTCTCCCCGCACACCGCTCTGGAAGGGAAACTGCTGAAGGTAAGAGACCGGAGGAGTGGAGAAACTCTTCTCCTCAAAGACAGCCGCTCTGGAACGGAAACTGCTAAAGGTAGAGCCCGGAGGAGTGGAGAAATCTCTTCTCTCCCCCGCACAGCCGCTCTGGAACGGCAAACTGCTGAAGGTAAGGACAGGAGGAGTGGAGAAACTCTTTCTCTTCTCCCCGCACAGCCGCTCTGGAAGCGGCAAACTGCTGAAGGTAAGAGACCGGAGGAGTGGAGAAACTCTTCTCTCTCCCCGACAGCCGCTCTGAACGGCAAACTGCTGAAGGTAGAGACCGGAGGAGTGGAGAAACTCTTCTCTCTCCCGCACAGCCGCTCTGGAACGGGAAACTGCTGAAGGTAAGAGAAGGAGGGGAGTGGAGGAACTCTTCTCTCCCCCCCGACAGCCGCTCTGGAACGGCAAACTGCTGAAGGTAAGAGACCGGAGGAGTGGAGAAGCTCTTCTCTCTCCCCGCAGCAGCCGCTCTGGAACGACAAACTGCTGAAGGTAAGAGACCGGAGGAGTGGAGAAACTCTTCTCTCCCCGCACAGCCGCTCTGGAACGGGAACTGCTGAAGGTAAGAGACAGGAGGAGTGGAGAAACTCTTCTCTCTCCCCCGCACAGCCGCTCTGGAACGGCAAACTGCTGAAGGTAAGAGACAGGAGGGTGGAGAAACTCTTCTCTCCCGCACAGCCGCTCTGGAACGGCAAACTGCTGAAAGGTAAGAGACAGGAGGAGTGGGAGAAACTCTTCTCTCTCCCCGCACAGCCGCTCTGGAACGGCAAACTGCTGAAGGTAAGAGACCGGAGGAGTGGAGAAACTCTTCTCTCTCCCCGCTGCCGCTCTGGAACGGCAAACTGCCGTGGGAGAAACTCTTCTCTCCCGACAGGAGCGGCAAACTGTTGAAGGTAAGGCAGGAGGAGATCTGCACGCCGGCTCTGCAAACTGCTGAAAGGTAAGAGACAGGAGGAGATCAACTCACAGCCGCTCTGGAACAGCAACTGCTGAAGGTAAGAGACGGGGGAGGAGATCAACGCACAGCCGCTCTGGAACGGAAACTGTTGAAGGTAAGAGACAGGAGGGAGATCAACGCACAGCCGCTCTGGAACAGCAAACTGCTGAAGTAAGAGACAGGAGGAGATCAGCACAGCCGCTCTGGAACGGCAAACTGCTGAAGGTAAGAGACAGGAGGAGATCAACGCACAGCCGCTCTGGAACAGCAAACTGCTGAAGGTAAGAGACAGGAGGAGATCAACGCACAGCCGCTCTGGAACAGCAAACTGCTGAAGGTAAGAGACAGGAGGAGATCAACGCACAGCCGCTCTGGAACGGCAAACTGCTGAAGGTAAGAAACAGGAGGAGATCAACGCACAGCAAACTGTTGAAGGTAGGAGACAGGAGGAGATCAACGCACAGCAAACTGCTGAAGGTAAGAAACAGGAGGAGATCAACGCACAGCAAACTGCTGAAGGTAAGAGACAGGAGGAGATCAACGCACAGCAAACTGCTGAAGGTAAGAGACAGGAGGAGATCAACACACAGCAAACTGCTGAAGGTAAGAGACAGGAGGAGATCAACACACAGCAAACTGCTGAAGGTAAGAGACAGGAGGAGATCAACGCACAGCAAACTGCTGAAGGTAAGAGACAGGAGGAGATCAACACACAGCAAACTGCTGAAGGTAAGAGACAGGAGGAGATCAACGCACAGCCGCTCTGGAACAGCAAACTGCTGAAGGTAAGAGACAGGAGGAGATCAACGCACAGCAAACTGCTGAAGGTAAGAGACAGGAGGAGATCAACTCACAGCAAACTGCTGAAGGTAAGAGACAGGAGGAGATCAACACACAGCAAACTGCTGAAGGTAGGAGACAGGAGGAGATCAACACACAGCAAACTGCTGAAGGTAAGAGACAGGAGGAGATCAACGCACAGCAAACTGCTGAAGGTAAGAGACAGGAGGAGATCAACGCACAGCAAACTGCTGAAAGGTAAAGAACAGGAGGGAATCAACGCACAGCAAACTGCTGAAGGTAAGAGACGGGGAGGAGATCAACGCACAGCAAACTGCTGAAGGTAAGAGGAGGAATCAGCACAGCAAACTGCTGAAGGTAAGAGACAGGAGGAGATCAACGCACAGCAAACTGCTGAAGGTAAGAGACAGGAGGAGATCAACGCACAGCAAACTGCTGAAGGTAAGAGACAGGAGGAGATCAACTCACAGCAAACTGCTGAAGGTAAGAGACAGGAGGAGATCAACGCACAGACGTGAACACACACACACAGACGTGAACACACACACACACAGACGTGAACACACACACACACACAGACGTGAACACACACACACACACACAGCGTGAACACACACACACACACACAGAGCGTGAACACACACACACACACACGGAACAATGGCGTTTTGAAGTTGCGATTTACTGACTAAGATGAAACCATTTTATTTTCAGCTTGTTTCTCACTAGGTATAGATGAGTCTAGACTTCTGAATCGGCTTTAGTCTGGAGAGGGTGGACAGGCTACTTTAGTCTGGAGGGGGTGGACAGGCTGCTTTGGTCTGGAGGGGGTGGACAGGCTACTTTAGTCTGGAGGGTGGACAGGCTGCTTTAGTCTGGAGGGGTGGACAGGCTGCTTTAGTCTGGAGGGTGGACAGGCTGCTTTAGTCTGGAGGGTGGACAGGCTGCTTTAGTCTGGAGGGTGGACAGGCTGCTTTAGTCTGGAGGTGGACAGGCTGCTTTAGTCTGGAGGGGTGGACAGGCTACTTTAGTCTGGAGGGGGTGGACAGGCTGCTTTAGTCTGGAGGTGGACAGGCTGCTTTAGTCTGGAGGGTGGACAGGCTGCTTTAGTCTGGAGGGTGGACAGGCTGCTTTAGTCTGGAGGGTGGACAGGCTGCTTTAGTCTGGAGAGGTGGACATCTCATTAACTGTCCCTCTGGGACACCTGAAGTTGAATGTGTTTTTAACTGAAATATGTCCTGTGTTGTCAGATGTTTTAGCTGCCCCTGACTCCCCTGGTGCGGATGAGATGAGGAAGAGGAGGAAGGGAGGAGGGGCTGATAGTCTGGATGAGTTCCTGAAGGACCTGGAGAACCCGAGGTGCCCAGAGAGGAGGCTCTGTCTGGCAGGGGCGTTATTGGTGAATTACCTTCAGCCTCCCACCCCTCATATACTAACCCCAGAGAGGGAGGCTGTCTCACCCCTCATATACTAACCCCCAGAGAGGAGGCTGTCTCACCTCATATACTAACCCAGAGAGGAGGGCTGTCTCACCCCTCATATACTAACCCCAGAGAGGAGGCTGTCTCACCCCTCATATACTAACCCCAGAGAGGAGGCTGTCTCACCCTCATATACTAACCCCAGAGGAGGCTGTCTCACCCCTCATATACTAACCCCAGAGAGGAGGCTGTCTCACCCCTCATATACTAACCCCCAGAGAGAGGCTTTCTCCCTGTCATTATCAAACCAACCCTGTGTCTCTCTCTCTCCTCTCCTCAGACCTGTCATTATCAAGCTTCAACCCTGTCTCTCTCTCCTCAGACCAGACCTGTCCTTATCAAACCAACCTTGTGTCTCTCTCTCTCTCCTCAGACCAGACCTGTCATTATCAAACCAACCCTGTGTCTCTCTCTCTCTCTCCTCAGACCTGTCATTATCAAACCAACCCTGTGTCTCTCTGTCCTCAGACCAGACCTGTCATTATCAAACCAACCCTGTGTCTCTCTCTCCTCAGACCAGACCTGTCATTATCAAACCAACCCTGTGTCTCTCTCTCTCTCCTCAGACCAGACCTGTCCTTATCAAACCAACCCTGTCTCTCTCCTCAGACCTGTCATTATCAAACCAACCCTGTGTCTCTCTCCTCAGACCTGTCATTATCAAACCAACCCTGTCGCTCTCTCCAGACCTGTCATTATCAAACCAACCCTGTCGCTCTCTCCAGACCTGTCATTACCAAACCAACCCTGTCTCTCTCTCCTCAGACCAGACCTGTCATTATCAAACCAACCCTGTGTCTCTCTCTCTCTCCTCAGACCAGACCTGTCATTATCAAACCAACCCTGTGTCTCTCTCTCTCCTCAGACCAGACCTGTCATTATCAAACCATCCCTGTGTCTCTCTCTCTCTCCTCAGACCTGTCATTATCAAACCAACCCTGTGTCTCTCTCTCTCTCCTCAGACCAGACCTGTCATTATCAAACCAACCCTGTGTCTCTCTCTCCTCAGACCAGACCTGTCCTTATCAAACCAACCCTGTCTCTCTCTCCTCAGACCAGACCATCATGGAGGAACCCAGTATGCTGCAGGCCTCAGCCATGGAGGGAAGTAGGACGACCCTGGATGAGTCTGTCATGCCGCCACCGTCCACCCCACACGGACTCAAACACAAGGAGGCTGGCCTGCCCGTGAGTACTGCTGCTTTCATTCAGAGGGCTGGCCTGCCCGTGAGTACTGCTGCTTTCATTCAGGAGGCTGGCCTGCCCGTGAGTACTGCTGCTTTCATTCAGAGGGCTGGCCTGCCCGTGAGTACTGCTGCTTTCATTCAGGAGGCTGGCCTGCCCGTGAGTACTGCTGCTTTCATTCAGGGTGCTGGCCTGCCCGTGAGTACTGCTGCTTTCATTCAGGAGGCTGGCCTGCCCGTGAGTACTGCTGCTTTCA
>NW_026284453.1:0-1154 GCF_023373465.1 Oncorhynchus keta
AACACTGTTAACAATGACTAACACCATGTTAACACTGACTAACACCATGTTAACACTGACTAACACCATGTTAACACTGACTAACACCATGTTAACACTGACTAACACTGTTAACACTGACTAACACTGTTAACAATGACTAACACCATGTTAACACTGACTAACACCATGTTAACACTGACTAACACCATGTTAACACTGACTAACACCATGTTAACACTGACTAACACATGTTAACACTGACTAACACCATGTTAACACTGACTAACACCATGTTAACACTGACTAACACCATGTTAACACTGACTAACACCATGTTAACACTGACTAACACTGTTAACACTGACTAACACCATGTTAACACTGACTAACACCATGTTAACACTGACTAACACCATGTTAACACTGACTAACACCATGTTAACACTGACTAACACCTGTTAACACTGACTAACACCATGTTAACACTGACTAACACCATGTTAACACTGACTAACACCATGTTAACACTGACTAACACCATGTTAACACTGACTAACACTGTTAACACTGACTAACACCATGTTAACACTGACTAACACTGTTAACACTGACTAACACCATGTTAACACTGACTAACACTGTTAACAATGACTAACACCATGTTAACACTGACTAACACTGTTAACAATGACTAACACCATGTTAACACTGACTAACACTGTTAACACTGACTAACACCATGTTAACACTGACTAACACTGTTAACAATGACTAACACCATGTTAACACTGACTAACACTGTTAACAATGACTAACACCATGTTAACACTGACTAACACTGTTAACAATGACTAACACCATGTTAACACTGACTAACACTGTTAACACTGACTAACACCATGTTAACACTGACTAACACTGTTAACAATGACTAACACCATGTTAACAATGACTAACACTGTTAACACTGACTAACACTGTAATGACTAACACCATGTTAACAATGACTAACACTGTTAACAATGACTAACACCATGTTAACACTGACTAACACTGTTAACACTGACTAACACCATGTTAACACTGACTAACACTGTTAACAATGACTAACACCATGTTAACACTGACTAACACCATGTTAACACTGACTAACACCATGTTAACAATGACTA
>NW_026284454.1:0-3731 GCF_023373465.1 Oncorhynchus keta
ATCACTGCCCAGCTATCCGAGTTCATCGGGCCAGTCAATTTACATTCCTGCAGGATTTTTGTAGCATGTCAAATTTCGTGATGGTACCTGCCCATTTGGAACCATATTGCAAATGCACAGTGACTTTGCAAAAGTGAGAAAACATAAACAAATGGACATGATGAAATCAACACAACGAGTGATGGAAATGTACAACTATCACTGCCCGGCCATCCTGTGTGTTCCCATAGCGAGCATTAATATCAGAATGACCGGTAAATGCATTTTAAATTTACAGGTTACCAGTTTGCAGCAATGCCGTGCATTTGCAATATGATTCTATAGTGAAAAAAACATCACCTAATGGACATGATGAAATCAACACAACAGTGATGGAAATGTACAACTATCACTGCTCGGCCATCCTGTGTCCATCAGACCAGTCAATTTTGCATTTTGAGCATGTCAAATTTCATATGGTAAATGCACATTGAAACATATTGCAACCATATTTTATTTTTGGGTTACCAGTTGCACAACAATGCGTGCATTTGCAATATGATTCTATAGTGAAAAACATCACCTAATGGACATGATGAAATCAACACAGTGATGGAAATGTACAACTATCACTGCTCGGCCATCCTGTGTCCATCAGACCAGTCAATTTTGCATTTTTGAGCATGTCAAATTTCATATGGTAAATGCACATTGAAACATATTGCAAATGCGCGCGCACTTGCAATATGATTCTATAGTGTAAAAACATCACCTAATGGACATGATGAAATCAACACAACAGTGATGGAAATGTACAACTATCACTGCCCGGCCATCCTGTGTTCCCATCAGCGAGCATTAATATCAGAATGAGCCGGTAAATGCATTTACAACCATATTTTTATTTTGGGTTACCAGTTGCACAACAATGCACGTGCATTTGCAATATGATTCTATAGTGAAAAAACATCACCTAATGGACATGATGAAATCAACACAACAGTGATGGAAATGTACAACTATCACTGCTCGGCCATCCTGTGTCCATCAGACCAGTCAATTTTGCATTTTTGAGCATGTCAAATTTCATATGGTAAATGCACATTGAAACATATTGCAAATGCGCGCACTTGCAATATGATTCTATAGTGTAAAAACATCACCTAATGGACATGATGAAATCAACACAACGAGTGATGGAAATGTACAACTATCACTGCCCGGCCATCCTGTGTTCCCATAGCGAGCATTAATATCAGAATGACCGGTAAATGCATTTACAACCATATTTTATTTTGGGTTACCAGTTGCACAACAATGCACGTGCATTTGCAATATGATTCTATAGTGAAAAAAAACATCACCTAATGGACATGATGAAATCAACACAACGAGTGATGGAAATGTACAACTATCACTGCTCGGCCATCCTGTGTCCATCAGACCAGTCAATTTTGCATTTTTGAGCATGTCAAATTTCATATGGTAAATGCACATTGAAACATATTGCAAATGCGCGCGCACTTGCAATATGATTCTATAGTGTAAAAAACATCACCTAATGGACATGATGAAATCAACACAACGAGTGATGGAAATGTACAACTATCACTGCCCGGCCATCCTGTGTTCCCATAGCGAGCATTAATATCAGAATGACCGGTAAAATGCATTTACAACCATATTTTATATTTTTGAGTTAGCAGCTGCACAAAATGCACGTGCATTTGCAATATGATTCTATAGTGAAAAACATCACCTAATGGACATGATGAAATCAACACAACGAGTGATGGAAATGTACAACTATCACTGCTCGGCCATCCTGTGTCCATCAGACCAGTCAATTTTGCATTTTTGAGCATGTCAAATTTCATATGGTAAATGCACATTGAAACATATTGCAAATGCACGCGCACTTGCAATATGATTCTATAGTGTAAAAACATCACCTAATGGACATGATGAAATCAACACAACGAGTGATGGAAATGTACAACTATCACTGCCCGGCCATCCTGTGTTCCCATAGCGAGCATTAATATCAGAATGACCGGTAAATGCATTTACAACCATATTTTTATTTTTGGGTTACCAGTTGCACAACAATGCACGTGCATTTGCAATATGATTCTATAGTGAAAAAACATCACCTAATGGACATGATGAAATCAACACAACAAGTGATGGAAATGTACAACTATCACTGCTCGGCCATCCTGTGTTCATCAGACCAGTCAATTTCACATTCCTGCAGGATTTTTATAGCATGACAAATTCGTGATGGTACCTGCCCATTGAACCATATTGCAAATGCACAGTGACTTTGCAAAAGTGAGAAAAACATAAACAATGGACATGATGAAATCAACACAACAGGTGATGGAAATAAAGCAACTATCACTGCTCAGCCATCCTGTGTTCATCAGACCAGTCAATTTTGCATTTTTGAGCATGTCACTTCATATGGTAATGCACATTGAAACATATTGCAAATGCGCGTGCACTTGCAATATGATTCTATAGTGAAAAAACATCACCTAATGGACATGATGAAATCAACACAACGAGTGATGGAAATGTACAACTATCACTGCTCTGCCATCCTGTGTCCATCAGACCAGTCAATTTTGCATTTTGAGCATGTCAAATTTCATATGGTAAATGCACATTGAAACATATTGCAAATGTGCGCGCACTTGCAATATGATTCTATAGTGTAAAAACATCACCTAATGGACATGATGAAATCAACACAACGATGATGGAAAGGAACAACTATCACTGCCCGGCCATCCCAGTTCATCAGGCCAGTCAATTTTGCATTTCTGCAGGATTTTTGAGCATGTCAAATTTCTTACGTCATTTGGCCCACAAAAAAATCCTTATGCACAATTAAAAAAAATATATAAAAAAATATGATAATAAAATTGGACAAAAGTATATTCATACAGTTCTTACACATGTGTAATTGACAAAAAAATTGAAAGAATTTCAAAAACGGTCCAGAAAGCACTTTTTAAGGGTGTGTGAAGTTTTTACAAAATTTTGACATTTTTGACTTTTGACTTTTGACTTCCTATGAAATCATATTGGAATTGGACAAAACATATTCCTTATGCGCATGTAAAAAAAAAAAAAAATTATGATAATAAAATTGGACAAAAGTATATTCATACAGTTCTTACACATGTGTAATTGACAAAAAATCGAAAGAATTTCGAAAAACGGTCCAGAAAGCACTTTTTTATGGGTGTGTGAAGTTTTTTACAAAATTTTGACATTTTTGACTTTTGACTTCCTATGAAATCATATTGGAATTGGACAAAACATATTCCTTATGCGCATATAAAAAAAAATAAAAAAATTATGATAATAAAATTGGACAAAAGTATATTCATACAGTTCTTACACATGTGTAATTGACAAAAAAATCGAAAGAATTTCGAAAAACGGTCCAGAAAGCACTTTTTTAAGGGGTGATAAGTTTTTGAAAAAAAATTCATTTTTTCAAAATTTTACTTTGGACATTAATTTGGGTTACATATCCAATATGAAAAACCCCGGTGGAGCGCATTTGCCCCCTGTTGAATTTTTAAAGTGTTACAACTGGCAATTGCCATATGGCATTTGCAATACACTTTGGATGAATCAACGCCGAATTGGGTGGTATTGGCCAATGTGTATATGGTTTGTCCGATGCCAATGACATGCCATTCATTTTTGTCCAATACAGGGGGTATTCCCTTACA
>NW_026284455.1:0-8045 GCF_023373465.1 Oncorhynchus keta
AGAGACAGCGAGAAAGAGAGACAGGAAGAGAGCAAGCAGAGAAGAGAGACAGAGACAGAGAGAGACAGAGACAGAGACAGAGAGACAGAGAGAAAGAGAGACAGAGAGAAAGAGAGACAGAGAGACAGAGAGACAGAGAGACAGAGACAGAGAGACAGAGACAGAGAGACAGCGAGAAAGAGACAGAGAGACAGAGACAGAGAGACAGAGACAGAGAGACAGAGAGACAGCGAGACAGAGAGACAGCGAGAAAGAGAGACAGCGAGAAAGAGAGACAGAGACAGAGAGAAAGAGAGACAGAGACAGAGAGAGACAGCGAGAAAGAGAGACAGAGACAGAGAGACAGAGAGAAAGAGACAGAGAGAAAAGAGAGACAGAGAGACAGAGAGACAGAGACAGGAGACAGAGACAGAGAGACAGCGAAAAAGAGACAGAGAGACAGAGACAGAGAGACAGAGAGACAGAGACAGAGAGAGACAGAGAGACAGAGACAGACAGAGAGAGACAGAGACAGACAGAGACAGAGAGACAGCGAGAAAGAGAGACAGAGAGACAGAGAGACACAGAGACAGAGAGAGACAGAGACAGAGAGACAGCGAGAAAGAGAGACACAGAGACAGAGAGACAGAGAGACAGAGAGACAGCGAGAAAGAGAGACAGCGAGAAAGAGAGACAGCGAGAAAGAGAGACAGCGAGAAAGAGAGACAGAGACAGAGAGAAAGAGAGACAGAGACAGAGAGACAGCGAGAAAGAGAGACAGCGAGAAGAGAGACAGAGACAGAGAGACACAGAGACAGAGAGACAGAGAGACAAGAGAGACAGAGAGACACAGAGACAAGAGAGACAGAGACAGAGAGACAGAGAGAGACAGAGAGACAGAGACAGAGAGACAGAGAGACAGAGAGAGCAGCGAGACAGCAGAGAAAGAGAGACAGAGAGAACAGAGACGACAGAGACAGAGAGACAGAGAGAGAGAGACACAGAGACAGAGAGAACAAGAAGAACAGACGTACAGAGAGACAGCGAGAGACAGACTGAATAAAAAGAACAACGTACAAGAGAGACAGCGAGAAAGAGAGACACAGAGACAGAGAGACAGAGAGAAAGAGAGACAGAGAGACAGAGAGAGAGAGACAGCGAGAAAGAGAGACACAGAGACAGAGAGACAGAGACAGAGAGACAGAGACAGAGACAGAGAGAGAGCGAGAGACAGAGACAGAGAGACAGCGAGAAAGAGAGACAGAGAGAAAGAGACAGAGACAGCGAGAGACAGAGACAGAGAGACAGCGAGAAAGAGACAGAGACAGCAGAGACAGAGAGACAGAGAGAGACAGAGAGAGAGCGAGAGACAGAGACAGCGAGAAAGAGAGACATAGAGAAAGAGAGAGACAGAGACAGCGAGAGACAGAGACACAGCGAGAAAGAGAGACAGAGAGAAAGAGACAGCGAGAGACAGAGACAGAGAGACAGAGAGAGACAGAGAGACAGAGAGACAGAGAGACAGAGAGACAGAGAGACAGAGAGACAGAGAGAAAGAGAGACAGAGAGACAGAGAGAGAGAGACAGCGAGAAAGAGAGACACAGAGACAGAGACAGAGACAGAGAGAGAGCGGGAGACAGAGACAGAGAGACAGCGAGAAAGAGAGACAGAGAGAAAGAGACAGAGACAGCGAGAGACAGCGAGAAAGAGACAGAGACAGCGAGAGACAGAGAGACAGAGGAGACAGAGAGCAGACGAGGACAGAGACAGCGAGAAAGAGAGACAGAGAGAAAGAGAGACAGAGACAGCGAGAGACAGAGACACAGCGAGAAGAGAGAGAGAGAAAGAGACAGCGAGAGACAGACAGAGAGACAGAGAGACAGAGAGACAGCGAGAGACAGAGAGACAGAGAGAGACAGAGAGACAGAGAGACAGAGACAGAGAGACAGAGAGACAGAGAAACAGAGAGACAGACGAGAACAGAGAGACAGAGAGACAGAGAGACAGAGAGACAGAGAGACAGAGAGACAGAGACAGAGAGACAGAGACAGAGAGACAGAGAGACAGAGACTGAATAAAAGAACAACGTACAAAAGGACGAAGAGAAAAATATTGTTTTTGCAGCCCAACTTTACTAAGCAAGATTACAACTGTAATAACGAAAGGGGTGGAGTCAACTGACAGACCACACCCATTCTGTCCCAGCTGCAGCGAGGAGCTCCAATCAGAATTGCACTGGTTTTAACCTGTTTCATCTGGTTTAAACTGGTTTGACCCATGCGGAGAGACAGCGAGAGGCCTGAGAGCGAGAGATAGTTTGGTTCAGAGGGGATGGAGGTGAGATTGGTTGGGTAGCGGTTCTAGGTTCTAGGTAACAGTTCAAAAGAAACTTACCTAGAACGGAAAGAGGTGGGGGGATTATGGGTAGAAGAGACGACAGGGATAAGAAGTGAGGTGGGGGTTAATATAAAGATGGGATTATGGGTAGAAGAGACGACAGGGATAAGAAGTGAGGTGGGGGTTAATATAAAGATGGGATTATGGGTAGAAGAGACGACAGGGGTAAGAAGTGAGGTGGGGGGGTAATATAAAGATGGGATTATGGGTAGAAGAGACGACAGGGGTAAGAAGTGAGGTGGGGGGTTAATATAAAGATGGGATTATGGGTAGAAGAGGCGACTAGGGGTAAGAAGTGAGGTGGGGGGTTAATATAAAGATGGGATTATGGGTAGAAGAGGACTACGGGATAAGAAGTGAGGTGGGGGTTAATATAAAGATGGGGTCATGGAGAAAGGGACTATGGGTAGAAGTGAGGTGGGGGGTTAATATAAACATGGGGTCATGGAGAAAGGGACTATGGGTAGAAGTGAGGTGGGGGGTTAATATAAAGATAGGGTCATGGAGAAAGGGACTATGGGTAGAAGTGAGGTGGGGGGTTAATATAAAGATAGGGTCATGGAGAAAGGGACTATGGGTAGAAGTGAGGTGGGGGGGTTAATATAAAGATGGGGTCATGGAGAAAGGGACTATGGGTAGAAGTGAGGTGGGGGGTTAATATAAAGATAGGGTCATGGAGAAAGGGACTATGGGTAGAAGTGAGGTGGGGGGTTAATATAAAGATGGGGTCATGGAGAAAGGGACTATGGGTAGAAGTGAGGTGGGGGGTTAATATAAAGATGGGGTCATGGAGAAAGGGACTATGGGTAGAAGTGAGGTGGGGGGTTAATATAAAGATGGGGTCATGGAGAAAGGGACTATAGGTAGAAACTGGAGCAGGATGAAGTTTAACATTTTCCACAAATGGTTAACGTCAGGATTGGAGAGGGGAATCTGATCCTAGAGCTGACTCTTTGTAAATACTGGCCCGGTGCAGGTTTTCAATGGGTCAGGCTAATGCTAGCGATACTAGCCCAATTAACGCTAGGGAAGTTAGCATCTTCACAGCATGTTTTCAATAAGACAAGCTAACGCTAGTAAAGGGTGTAGCTAGGTCTGAAAAGGTCAAAAGTCTAAAGGAAGGGTTCAATTCATGACAGAGTCATTTCTCCTCCTCCGCCTCCCTCCCTTCTCTGCTTCTTCCTCATCTTCTTTGTCCTCTTCCTCGTCTTCTTCTTCCTTGTCCTCTTCGTTGTCGGTATTGGCGTTGGGAACCCAGAGTCCTGAGTCAATACACCTCTTCATGTGGCCCTTTGCCTCCTGCGGAACCCCACAACACACAGGTTAGAGTTAGAGAGAGAGTTAGTTAGTTAAAGAGTTAGAGAGAGAGAGAGTTAGAGAGAGTTAGTTAAAGAGAGTTAGAGAGAGTTAGTTAGTTAAAGAGTTAGAGAGAGTTAAAGAGAGAGTTAGAGAGAGAGTTAGTTAAAGAGTTAGAGAGAGAGTTAGAGAGAGTTAGTTCATTAGAGAGAGAGACAGGAGACACTCACCATGGGGTCCATCTTGCTGATAGCTTCCTGCAGCATTGAGATGTCTTTATCATCAAAACACTTCTTCATTTCCTGTGAAACAGGATGTGACATCACAAGATACAGGTCAAAAAAGGAGGCTGGGGTTGGCGACCACTTCCCCTGAATATATGGCCATAGGTTACTGACTGTTATGATGAAGACGTTGAGATGTGTCTCTGTCTGTCTGTCTGTCTGTGTGTCTCTCTGTGTGTCTGTCTCTCTGGGTATGACTGACTGACTGTCTGTGTGTGTCTCTCTGTGTGTGCGCATCTCACTGTGTGTGTGTGTGTACCTCTGGCAGGGTATCATAGACTTCCACAGGGTCCAGTCCACCTGGCCCCGGCGTCTGTTCACGTCTCTCTGTGTGTGTGTCTCTCTGTGTGTGTGTGTGTTTGCGTCTCTCTCTCTCTCTCTGTGTGTGTGTGTGCGTCTCTCTGTGTGTGTGTGTGTGTGTGTTACCTCTGGCAGAGTATCGTAGACTTCCACAGGGTCCAGTCCACCTGGCCCCAGTCTGTTCTGTCTCTCCTCCTCCTCATACTCCTCCATAGCCTTTAACAATGAGTTTATTCTTTTCATTTTGAACCTCACCAATGCCTCATATTTCACTCTATGTACAGTTGAAGTCAAGAAGTTTACATACACCTTAATCAAATACATAAATCACAATGCCTGACATTTAATCCTAGTAAAAATGTCCTGTCTTGGATCACCATCTTTTAAGAATGTTAAATGTCAGATAAATAGTAGAGAGAATGATTTATTTATTTCATCACATTCCCAGTGGGCCAGAAGTTTAAAGGCAAATACTAATTGAGTGTAACACACACACACACACACACACACACACACACACACACACACACACACAAATTGAGTGTAACTTGGGTCAAACGTTTCGGGGAGCCTTCCACAAGCTTCCCACAATAAGTTGGGTGAATTTTCGCCCATTCCTCCTGACAGAGCTGGTGTAACTGAGTCAGGTTTTGTAGGCCTCCTTGCTCGCACACACTTTTATCAGTTCTGCCCACAAATGTTCTATGTGATTGAGGTCAGGGCTTTGATGGCCACTCCACTACTTTGACTTTGTCCTTAAGCCATGTTGTCACCGTTTTGGAACAATGCTTGGGGTCATTGTCCATCCAATTTGTAAGTCGCTCTGGATAAGAGCGTCTGCAAAATGACTTAAATGTAAATGTAATTTGAAAGACCCATTTGCGACCAAGCTTTAACTTCCTGACTGATGTCTTGAGATGTTGCTTCAATATATCCACATAATTTTCCATCCCCATGATGCCATCTATTTTGTAAAGTGCCCCAGTCCTTCCTGCAACGAAGCAGCCCCACAACATGATGCTGCCACCTCCATGCTTCACGGTTGGGATGGTGTTCTTCAGCTTGCAAGCCTCTCCCTTTTTCCTTCAAACATAACGATGGTCATTATGGCCAAACAGTTTTCATCAGACCAGAGGACATTTCTTCAAAAGTACGATCTTTGTCCCCATGTGCAGTTGCAAACTGTAGTCTGTATTTTTAATGGCGGTTTTGGAGCAGTGGCTTCTTCCTTGCTGAGCGGCCTTTCATGTTATGTCGATATAGGACTCGTTTTACTGTGGATACTTTTTGTACCCGTTTCCTCCAGAATCATCACAAGGTCATTTGCTGTTGTTCTGGGATTGAGTTGCTCTTTTCACATCAAAGTCCGTTCATCTCTAGGAGACAGAACGCGTCTCCTTCCTGAGCGGTATGACGGCTACGTGGTCCCATGGTGTTTATACTTGTGTACTATTGTTTGTACAGATGAACGTGGTACCTTCAGGCGCTTGGAAATTTCTCCCAAGGATGAAGCAGACTTGTGGAGGTCCACAATTCTTTTTTCTGCGGTCTTGGCTGATTTCCCCTTGATGTCAAGAAGCAAAGAGGCACTGAGTTTGAAGGTAGGCCTTGAAATACATCCACAGTCAACTTAGTGGATGTAAACTTCTGACCCACTGGAATTGTGAATCAGTGAATTATTAGTGAAATAATCTGTCTGTAAACAATTGTTGGAAAGATGACTTGTGTCATGCACAAAGTAGATGTCCTAACCGTCTTGCCAAAACTATAGTTTGTTAACAAGAAATTTGTGTGGAGTTGTTGAAAAACAAGTTTTAATGACTCCAACATGAGTGTATGTAAACTTCTGACTTCAACTGTATCTATGTATTTTTAGTATTCGGTTCATCAGGCCCAGAAAAGTGTGAACATCAGAATGTTTTTGGATTCAATATCGCTTTGAACTTCTCCCACTTCCATAAAAACACCTTTAAACACCTGAAGCAAAAGAGAAAAACAAAATGGAGGTAAAATGACCTTTTGTATCCTGATCTTAGCTCTGCCTCGAACTCTCTCTTTAAAGGACTCCAGCTCATCAGTAAAGGCCTCCTGATAGGGCTGGTCGGCAGTCTGACAGACAGAGAGAGAGACAGAGGATATATCAGTGTTACACAGTAGAGTCTGACAGACAGAGAGAGAGACAGAGGTGTCAGTGTTACACAGTAGAGTCTGACAGACAGAGAGAGACAGAGGATATATACAGTGTTACACAGTAGAGTCTGACAGACAGAGAGAGACAGAGGATATGTACAGTGTTACACAGTAGAGTCTGACAGACAGAGAGACAGAGGTGTCAGTGTTACACAGTAGATACACGCGTGAAGTTAAAACATCAACTCATAAAGCCGGGATTCAATCAAAGGAGTCGTTATCGACTAGAAAACAAGGCTTTTCATTTAAAAAGGTCATTTCCACTTGACCCGATATGTGCAGCGTTTCTGTCTGTAATGAGCCGATATGTTATGTCCGTTATGTCTGTAATGAGCCGATATGTTATGTCCGTTATGTCTGTAATGAGCCGATATGTTATGTCCGTTATGTCTGTAATGAGCCGATATGTTATGTCCGTTATGTCTGTAATGAGCGATATGTTATGTCCGTTATGTCTGTAATGAGCCGATATGTTATGTCCGTTGGTGCTCCGTAATGAGCCGATATGTTATGTCCGTTATGTCTGTAATGAGCCGATATGTTATGTCCGTTATGTCTGCAATGAGCCGATATGTTATGTCCGTTATGTCTGTAATGAGCCGATATGTTATGTCATTATGTCTGTAATAGGCGATATGTTATATCCGTTATATCTGTAATGAGCGATATATTATGTCCGTTATGTCTGTAATGAGCCGATATGTTATGTCCGTTATGTCTATAGCAAACGATATGTTATATCTGTCCGTTATGTCTATAGCAACGATATGTTATGTCCGTTCTGTCTGTAATGAGCCGATATGTTATGTCCGTTATGTCTGTAATGAGCCGATATGTTATGTCCGTTATGTCTGTAATGAGCGATATGTTATATCCCGTTATGTCTGTAATGAGCGATATGTTATGTCCGTTATGTCTGTAATGAGCCGATATGTTATGTCCGTTATGTCTGTAATGAGCCGATATGTTATGTCCGTTATGTCTGTAATGAGCGATATGTTATGTCGTTATGTCTGTAGGCGATATGTTATGTCCGTTATGTCTGTAATGAGCGATATGTTATGTCCGTTATGTCACCTTAATGAGCGATATGTTATGTCCGTTATGTCTGCCATGAGCGATATGTTATGTCCGTTATGTCTGTAATGAGCGATATCGTATGTCCGTTATGTCTGTGACGAGCCGATATGTTATGTCCCGTTATGTCTGTAATGAGCCGATATGTTATGTCCGTTATGTCTATGTGAGCCGATATGTTATGTCGTTATGTCTGTAATGACCAATATGTTATGTCCGTTATGTCTGTAATGAGCGATATGTTATGTCCGTTATGTCTGTAATGAGCGATATGTTATGTCCGTTATGTCTGTAATGAGCGATATGTTATGTCCCGTTATGTCTGTAATGAGCGATATGTTATGTCCGTTATGTCTATGACAAACCCGATATGTTATGTCCGTTATGTCTGTAATAGGCGATATATTATATCCCGTTATGTCTGTAATGAGCCGATATGTTATGTCCGTTATGTCTGTAATGAGCCGATATGTTATGTCCGTTATGTCTGTAATGAGCCGATATGTTATATCCGTTATGTC
>NW_026284456.1:0-7153 GCF_023373465.1 Oncorhynchus keta
TCTCTCCCCCGCCCGCGTCTCTCTCCCCCGCCCGCGCTCTCTCTCCCTCCGCCGCCCGCGTCTCTCTCCCGCCCGCGTCTCTCTCTCTCGCCGCCCGCGTCTCTCTCTCCCGCCCCCCCTGCGTCTCTCTCTCCCGCCTGCTATGTCATTTCCATTGACCAGCGTCTAACAGAGTGCATGTGGTGTCGGTCAGGGAAATGCAGATCAGTTTGAGTGTGAAGCCTGACAGTGGAGTGGACCCTTCCCATATCCTGTCCTGTTCTGCTGGAGGTGAAGCATGACATAAAATTAGGTAGTCGCGGTGGTTTATGAGTTCAAATGGCACCCTATTCCCTATGTAGTGCCCTACTTTTGACCCTAGGCTCATAGTAAGGCTCTGGTCCAAAAGTCGCGCACTACAGTATTCAGGTAATAGGGTGCCGTTTGGGAAGCAACCCGAGGAAAGCTAAATGATTGTACATGAACAGCTGTTCTTGACAGCGAAGACATTTTAAAACGATGAAGATGTCAACTCCCCGTGTAGCCTAATACAATTTGTTGAGGACAGATCCAACAATTTGTCTGAATGTTCTGCTTCTATAGCCCGGCTCTCTGTCAGACCCTGTCGCCTGTTAGGTCTGTACTGTTCCACGTACCTGCTATTTAAGAACAGGAAGGGAGGGGGACCGTAGTAGATACATGTGTTGTTGATCCTTGTACCCAACAACGTCTTTCTGTACAACACAGTGCAGCAGGAGACGCTGAGCCAGCCAGTCCGATCCAATCCCTGACGCTGAGCCAGTCCGATCCAATCCCTGACGCTGAGCCAGTCCGATCCAATCCCTGACGCTGAGCCAGTCCGATCCAATCCCCTGACGCTGAGCCAGCCCGATCCAACTCCTGACGCTGAGCCAGTCCGATCCAATCCCCTGACGCTGAGCCAGCCCGATCCAATCCCCTGACGCTGAGCCAGTCCGATCCAATCCCCTGACGCTGAGCCAGCCCGATCCAATCGTCTGACGCTGAGCCAGCCAGATTCAATCCTCTGACGCTGAGCCAGCCCGATCCAATCGTCTGACGCTGAGCCAGCCAGATTCAATCCCCTGACGCTGAGCCAGCCAGATTCAATCGTCTGACGCTGAGCCAGCCAGATTCAATCGTCTGACGCTGAGCCAGCCAGATTCAATCCCCTGACGCTGAGCCAGCCCGATCCAATCCGCTGAGCCAGCCCGATCCAATCCCCTGACGCTGAGCCAGCCCGATCCAATCCCCTGACGCTGAGCCAGCCCGATTCAATCCCCTGACGCTGAGCCAGCCAGTCCGATCCAATCCGCTGACGCTGAGCCAGCCCGATTCAATCCCCTGACGCTGAGCCAGCCAGTCCGATCCAATCGCCTGACGTTGAGCCAGCCAGACCGATCGTCTGACGCTGAGCCAGTCCGATCCAATCGTCTGACGTTGAGCCAGCCAGTCCAATCGTCTGACGCTGAGCCAGCCAGTCCGATCCAATCGTCTGACGCTGAGCCAGCCAGCCCGATCCAATCGTCTGACGCTGAGCCAGCCAGTCCGATCCAATCGTCTGACGCTGAGCCAGCCAGTCCGATCCAATCGTCTGACGTTGAGCCAGCCAGTCCGATCCAATCGTCTGACGTTGAGCCAGCCAGTCCGATCCAATCGTCTGACGCTGAGCCAGCCAGCCCGATCCAATCGTCTGACGCTGAGCCAGCCAGCCCGATCCAATCGTCTGACGCTGAGCCAGCCAGTCCGATCCAATCGTCTGACGCTGAGCCAGCCAGTCCGATCCAATCGTCTGACGCTGAGCCAGCCAGTCCGATCCAATCGTCTGACGCTGAGCCAGCCAGCCCGATCCAATCGTCTGACGCTGAGCCAGCCAGCCCGATCCAACCGTCTGACGCTGAGCCAGCCAGCCAGCCCGATCCACCGCCTGACGCTGAGCCAGCCAGCCAGCCCGATCCACCGTCTGACGCTGAGCCAGCCAGCCAGCCCGATCCAATCGCCTGACGCTGAGCCAGCCAGCCAGCTCCGATCCAATCGCCTGACGCTGAGCCAGCCAGCCAGCCCGATCCAATCGTCTGACGCTGAGCCAGCCAGCCAGCCCGATCCAACCGCCTGACGCTGAGCCAGCCAGCCAGCCCGATCCACCGCCTGACGCTGAGCCAGCCAGCCAGCCCGATCCAACCGCCTGACGCTGAGCCAGCCAGCCAGCCCGATCCACCGCTCTGACGCTGAGCCAGCCAGCCAGCCCGATCCAACCGTCTGACGCTGAGCCAGCCAGCCAGCCCGATCCACTCGTCTGACGCTGAGCCAGCCAGCCAGCCCGATCCACCGTCTGACGCTGAGCCAGCCAGCCAGCCCGATCCATCGTCTGACGCTGAGCCAGCCAGCCAGCCCGATCCAATCGCCTGACGCTGAGCCAGCCAGCCAGCCCGATCCAATCGTCTGACGCTGAGCCAGCCAGCCAGCCCGATCCAATCGTCTGACGCTGAGCCAGCCAGCCAGCCCGATCCATCGTCTGACGCTGAGCCAGCCAGCCAGCCATCCCGATCCAATCGTCTGACGCTGAGCCAGCCAGCCAGCCATCCCGATCCAATCGTCTGACGCTGAGCCAGCCAGCCAGCCATCCCGATCCAATCGTCTGACGCTGAGCCAGCCAGCCAGCCATCCCGATCCAATCGTCTGACGCTGAGCCAGCCAGCCAGCCATCCCGATCCAATCCCCTGACAGTCCACTGGCTACGACTCCATCATCGCCGTCTTGAAATGCTACTGGAATTACATCCCTCACTCCCTCCCTCCCTCCCTCAATTTAGTTATATCCGTGTAATTTTCTCTAATCTTCGCTATCCTTTTCCCTCTTTTATCCCTTCTTGTGAATCGATTGGCTTGACGACGATCTGTGTCTGCTTGTGCCGAGGGGAGTGGAAACAGAATGGTCTAATCAGAGGCAGTGATCACGGCTCTGTTTCCTGCAGAGCGAACAACGCTGCTAAAACCCTCAGCTCAAACACTAGCGCTCGACTCCAAACAAATCACAACCACACACTGACGATAAACAGGAGGATAAACAGAAAGAAAACACTGTTAATAATGGAGGCCTATTATACAGCCAATAGAGATGCTTGACTCCAAACAAACACGCACTGAGTATATGAACAGAAAGAGAACAGAGACTGTTCATAATGGAGGCCTATTATACAGCCAATAGAGATGCTTGACTCCAAACAAACACACACTGAGTACATGAACAGAAAGAGAACAGAGACTGTTCATAATGGAGGCCTATTATACAGCCAATAGAGATGCTTGACTCCAAACAAACACACACTGAGTACATGAACAGAAAGAGAACAGAGACGGTTAATAATGGAGGCCTATTGTACAGCCAATAGAGATGCTTGACTCCAAACAAACACGCACTGAGTATATGAACAGAAAGAGAACAGAGACTGTTAATAATGGAGGCCTATTGTACAGCCAATAGAGATGCTTGACTCCAAACAAACACACACTGAGTACATGAACAGAAAGAGAACAGAGACTGTTAATAATGGAGGCCTATTGTACAGCCAATAGAGATGCTGACGATGTACAGAGCGAAGAGGGAAAAACACACTCTAAAGGGTTTCAATCCATCCAGTCTTACTACAGTGTTATGGTGAGTTATCATATTGTCAGGGTACTTATTGGGTCACTAAGTTTTTAATAGTCTATTATTATGGGGTCACTAAGTGTTATAGTGTATTATTATGGGGTCACTAAGTGTTATAGTGTATTATTATGGGTCACTGAGTGTTATAGGGTAGTATTATGGGGTCACTAAGTGTTATAGTGTAGTATTATAGGGTCACTAAGTGTTATAGTGTATTATGGGGTCACAAAGTGTTATAGTGTAGTATTATGGGGTCACTAAGTGTTATAGTGTATTATTATGGGGTCACTAAGTTTATAATAGTGTATTATGGGGTCACTAAGTGTTATAGTGTGTATAAGTTACTAAGTATTTATAAGTAGTATTATGGTAGTGCTAAAATGTTATAGTATTATTATAGAGTCACTAAGTGTTATAGTGTATTATGGGGTCTTTCAAAGTGTTATAGTGTAGTATGGGAGTCACAAAATGTTATAGTGTATTATTATGGGAATTCACTAAGTTTATAGTGTATTATTTGTGTAAGTCACTAAGTTTATAATAGTATATTATGGAAGTCACTAAGTTTTATAATAATTGTATTATAGTCACTAAATGTTATAGTATATTATGATGGTCAGGAAATGTTATAGTGTATATGAGTGCTAGGAAATGTTATGATGTAATATTATAGTGTATTATGGAGTCACTAAGTGTTATAGTAGTATGTAGTGCTAAATGTTATAATGTATTATTATGAGTTCACCTAAGTATTTATAGTGTATAGTAAATTCACTAAGTATTTATGATTTTGTTATTATGCTTAGTACTAAGTATTTATGAGTATATTATAGAATCACTAAGTGTTATAGTGTATTATGGGGTCACTAAGTGTTATAGTGTATTATTATGGGGTCACTAAGTGTTATAGTGTATTATTATGGGGTCACTAAGTGTTATAGTGTATTATTATGGGGTCACTAAGTTTATAATAGTGTATTATTATGGGGTCACTAAGTTTATAATAGTGTATTATGGGGTCACTAAGTGTTATAGTGTATTATGGGGTCACTAAGTGTTATAGTGTATTATGGGGTCACTAAGTGTTATAGTGTATTATTATAGGGTCACTAAGTGTTATAGTGTATTATGGGGTCACTAAGTGTTATAGTGTATTATGGGGTCACTAAGTGTTATAGTGTATTATGGGGTCACTAAGTGTTATAGTGTATTATGGGGTCACTAAGTGTTAGTGTATTATTATAGTGTATTATGGGTCACTAAGTGTTATAGTGTATTATGGGGTCACAAAGTGTTATAGTGTATTATTATGGGGTCACTAAGTGTTATAGTGTAGTATTATAGAATTGCTAATATTTATAGTGTATTATGTAGTGCTACTTTAAGTATTATAGTGTATTGTAAGGTCTGACTAAATGTTATAGTGCATGTAAGTCACTAAGTATTTATGTGTATTATTATAGAATTCACTAAGTATTTTAGTGTATTATTGTAAAGTCACTAAGTATTTTTATAGTATGTATAAAATCTTAAGTATTATAATGTAATGTAATTCACTAAATGTTATACTGTGTGTAGAGTGCTAATGTTATAGTATATTATAAGTGCTAAATGTTATAGTAATATTATAAGTGCACTAAGTGTTATAGTGTATTATAGAGTGCTAAATGTATTTATAGTGTATAGAGAATTCACTAGTGTTATAATGTATTATTATAGAGTCACTAAGTATTATAATTGTATTTTATAATTCACTAAGTATTTATTGTATTATGGGGTGCTAAGTATTTATAGTGTATTGTAAGTGCTAAGTATTTATAATTGTATTGTAAAGTCACTAAGTGTTATAGTGTATTATGGGGTCACTAAGTGTTATAGTGTATTATTATGGGGTCACTAAGTGTTATAGTGTATTATGGGGTCACTAAGTGTTATAGTGTATTATGGGGTCACTAAGTGTTATAGTGTATTATGGGGTCACTAAGTGTTATAGTGTATTATGGGGTCACTAAGTGTTATAGTGTATTATGGGGTCACTAAGTGTTATAGTGTATTATGGGGTCACTACGTGTTATAGTGTATTATGGGGTCACTAAGTGTTATAGTGTATTATTATGGGGTCACTAAGTGTTATAGTGTAGTATTATGGGGTCACTAAGTGTTATAGTGTATTATGGGGTCACTAAGTGTTATAGTGTATTATGGGGTCACTAAGTGTTATAGTGTATTATGGGGTCACTAAGTGTTATAGTGTATTATGGGGTCACTAAGTGTTATAGTGTAGTATTATGGGGTCACTAAGTGTTATAGTGTATTATGGGGTCACTAAGTGTTATAGTGTATTATGGGGTCACTAAGTGTTATAGTGTATTATGGGGTCACTAAGTGTTATAGTGTATTATGGGGTCACTAAGTGTTATAGTGTATTATGGGGTCACTAAGTGTTATAGTGTATTATGGGGTCACTAAGTGTTATAGTGTATTATGGGGTCACTAAGTGTTATAGTGTATTATTATAGTGTATTATGGGTCACTAAGTGTTATAGTGTATTATGGGGTCACTAAGTGTTATAGTGTATTATGGGGTCACTAAGTGTTATAGTGTATTATGGGGTCACTAAGTGTTATAGTGTATTATGGGGTCACTAAGTGTTATAGTGTATTATGGGGTCACTAAGTGTTATAGTGTATTATGGGGTCACTAAGTGTTATAGTGTATTATTATAGTGTATTATGGGTCACTAAGTGTTATAGTGTATTATGGGGTCACAAAGCGTTATAGTGTATTATGGGGTCACTAAGTGTTATAGTGTATTATGGGGTCACTAAGTGTTATAGTGTATTATGGGGTCACTAAGTGTTATAGTGTATTATGGGGTCACTAAGTGTTATAGTGTATTATTATAGGGTCACTAAGTGTTATAGTGTATTATGGGGTCACTAAGTGTTATATTGTATGTGGGTCACTAAGTGTTATAGTGTAGTATTATGGGGCCACTAAGTGTTATAGTGTATTATGGGGTCACTAAGTGTTATAGTGTAGTATTATGGGGTCACTAAGTGTTATAGTGTATTATTATAGGGTCACTAAGTGTTATAGTGTAGTATTATGGGGTCACTAAGTGTTATAGTGTATTATGGGGTCACTAAGTGTTATAGTGTAGTATTATGGGGTCACTAAGTGTTATGCTGTATTATGGGGTCACTAAGTGTTATAGTGTATTATGGGGTCACTAAGTGTTATAGTGTATTATTATGGGGTCACTAAGTGTTAGTGTATTATTATAGTGTATTATGGGTCACTAAGTGTTATCGTGTATTATGGGGCCACTAAGTGTTATAGTGTATTATGGGGTCACTAAGTGTTATAGTGTAGTATTATGGGGTCACTAAGTGTTATAGTGTATTATGGGGTCACTAAGTGTTATAGTGTATTATGGGGTCACTAAGTGTTATAGTGTATTATGGGGTCAAGTGAGCAATACGTAACTGAACGAAGTACAAC
>NW_026284457.1:0-3836 GCF_023373465.1 Oncorhynchus keta
AAGACAGGCTAGGTGCACACTGCCCACAAAACAAGGTAAAAACTGAGCTGCACTTCCTAACCTCCTGCCAAATGTATGACCATATTAGAGGCACATATTTTCCTCAGGTTACATAGACCCACAAAGAATTTGAACACAAATCCAATTTTGATACATTTGCATATCCATTAGATGAAATACCACACAGTGTGCCATCACAGCAGCAAGATGTGTGACCTGTTGCCACAAGAAAAGGGCAACCATATATTTATGTTTATTTTTTCCCCCTTTGCAGTTTAACTATTTGCACATCGTTACAACATTGTACATAGCCATAATATGACTTTTGAAATGTCCCTATTCCTTTGAAACTTTTGTGAGTTTAATGTTTACTGTTCATTTTTATTGTTTATTTCACTTTTGTTTATCATCTATTTCACTTTATTTGGCAATGTAAACATATGTTTCCCATGCCAATAAAGCTATTTGCATTTAAATGAATTCAGAGTGAGAGGGAGAGAGAGAGGGGGGTAGAGAGAGAGATGAGTGACTGAGTGTGAATGAGTGAGTGAGATAGAAGACTAGAGAAAGAGTGTGTGACAGTTCTCACAACCAGTAGCACCTGTAAAATACTATCTTTATTTGTTTGTAAATGGGGGCGCTATGTGTTAACATTGCCAAAGCAAGTGAGGTAGACAACATACAAAGTGAATATATAAAGTGAAAAACAACAAAAATTAACAGTAAACATTACACATACAACAGTTTCAAAACAGTAAAGACATTACAAATGTCATATTATATATATATATATATATATATATATACATATATATATATATATACACAATGTACAAATAATTAAAGGACACAAGATAAAATAAATAAGCATAAATATGGGTTGTATTTACAATGGTGTTTGTTCTTCACTGGTTGCCCTTTTCTCGTGGCAACAGGTCACAAATCTTGCTGCTGTGATGGCACACTGTGGAATTTCACCCAGTAGGTATGGGAGTTTTTCAAAATTAGTTTGTTTTGAATTCTTTGTGGATCTGTGTGATCTGGAAATATGTCTCTCTAAATGGTCATACATTGGGCAGGAGGTTAGGAAGTGCAGCTCAGTTTCCACCTCATTTTGTGGGCAGTGAGCACATAGCCTGTCTTCTCTTGAGAGCCATGTCTGCCTACGGCCCTTTCTCAATAGCAAAGGCTATGCTCACTGAGTCTGTACATAGTCAAGCTTTCCTTAATTTTGGGTCAGTCACAGTGGTCAGGTATTCTGCCGCTGTGTACTCTCTGTGTAGGGCCAAATAGCATTCTAGTTGCTCTGTTTTTTGTTAATTCTTTCCAATGTGTTAAGTAATTATCTTTTTGTTTTCTCATGATTTGGTTGGGTCTAATTATTGCTGTTGTCCTGGGGCTCTGTAGGGTGTGTTTGTGTTTGTGAACAGAGCCCCAGGACCAGTTTGCTTGAGGACTCTTCTCCAGGTTCATCTCTCTGTTTGTGATGGCTTTGTTATGGAAGGTTTGTGAATCGCTTCCTTTTAGGTGGTTGTAGAATTTAATGGCTCTTTTCTGGATTTTGATAATTAGTGGGTATCGGCCTAATTCTGCTCTGCATGCATTATTTGGTGTTTTTACGTTGTACCACGGAGGATATTTTTGCAGAATTCTGTGTGCAGAGTCTCAATTTGGTGTTTGTCCCATTTTGTGAAGTCTTGGTTGGTGGCGGACCCCAGACCTCCACAACCATAAAGGGCAATGGGCTCTATGACTGATTCAAAAGTATTTTTAGCCAAATCCTAATTGGTATGTTGAAATTTATGTTTCTTTTGATGGCATAGAATGCCCTTCTTGCCCTTGTCTCTCAGATCGTTCACACCTTTGTGGAAGTTACCTGTGGCGCTGATGTTTAGGCCAAGGTATGTATAGTTTTTGTGTGCTCTAGGGCAACAGTGTGAGATGGAATTTGTATTTGTGGTCCTGGTGACTGGACCTTTTTGGAACACCATTATTTTGGTCTTACTGAGATTTTACTGTCAGGGCCCAGGTCTGACAGAATCTGTGCATAAGATCTAGGTGCTGCTGTAGGCCCTCATGGTTGGTGACAGAAGCACCAGATCATCAGCAAACAGCAGACATTTGACTTGATTCTAGCAGGAGGCCGGTGCTGCAGCCTTTTCTAGTGCCCGCGCAATTCGTTGATATATGTATTGAAGAGAGGGTGGGGCTTAAGCTGCATCCCTGTCTAACCCCGCGACCCTGTGTGAAGAAATGTGTGTGTTTTTGCCAATTTTAACCGCACACTTGTTGTTTTTATGTACATGGATTTATAATGTCATATGTTTTACCCCCAACACCACTTTCCATCAGTTTGTATAGCAGACCCTCATGCCAAATTGAGTCGAAGGCTTTTTGAAATCAACAAAGCATGAGAGACTTTGCCTTTGTTTTGGTTTGTTTGGTTGTCAATTAAGGTGTGCAGGGTGAATACATGGTCTGTTGTACGGTAATTTGGTAAAAGCCAATTTGACATTTGCTCAGTACATTGTTTTCATTGAGGAAATGTACGAGTCTGCTGTTAATAATAATGCAGAGGATTTTCCCAAGGTTACTGTTGACACATATTCCACGGTAGTTATTGGGGTCAAATTTGTCTCCACTTTTGTGGATTGGGGTGATCAGTCCTTGGTTCCAAATATTGGGGAAGATGCCAGAGCTAAGTATGATGTTAAAGAGTTTTAGTATAGCCAGTTGGAATTTGTTGTCTGTATATTTGATCATTTCATTGAGGATACCATCGACACCACAGGCCTTTTTGGGTTGGAGGGTTTTTATTTTGTCCTGTAACTCATTCAATGTAATTGGAGAATCCAGTGGGTTCTGGTAGTCTTTAATAGTTGATTCTAAGATCTGTAGTTGATCATGTATATGTTTTGCTCTTTGTTCTTTGTTATAGAACCAAAAAGATTGGAGAAGTGGTTTACCCAGACATCTCCATTTTGGATAGATAATTCTTCGTGTTGTTGTTTGTTTAGTGTTTTCCAATTTTCCCAGAAGTGGTTAGAGTCTATGGATTCTTCAATTGCATTGAGCTGATTTCTGACATGCTGTTCCTTCTTTTTCCGTAGTGTGTTTCTGTATTGTTTTAGTGATTCACCATAGTGAAGGCGTAGACTCAGGTTTTCCGGGTCTCTATGTTTTTGGTTGGACAGGTTTCTCAATTTCTTTCTTAGATTTTTGCATTCCTCATCAAACCATTTGTCATTATTGTTAATTTTCTTCGGTTTTCTATTTGAGATTTTAGATTTGATAGGGAAGCTGAGAGGTCAAATATACTGTTAAGATTTTCTACTGCCAAGTTTACACCTTCACTATTACAGTGGAGCGTTTTACCCAGGAAATTGTCTAAAAGGGATTGAATTTGTTGTTGCCTAATTGTTTTTGGTAGGTTTCCAAACTGCATTCCTTCCACCTATAGCATTTCTTAATGTTACTCAGTTCCTTTGGCTTTGATGCCTCGTGGTTGAGTATTGCTCTGTTTAAGTAGACTGTGATTTTGCTGTGGTCTGATAGGGGTGTTAGTGGACTGACTGTGAACGCTCTGAGAGATTCTGGGTTGAGGTCAGTGATAAAGTAGTCTACAGTACTACTGCCAAGAGATGAGCTATAGGTGTATCTACCATAGGAGTCCCCTCGAAGCCTACCGTTGACTATGTACATACCCAGCGTGCGACAGAGCTGCAGGAGTTGTGACCCGTTTTTGTTGGTTATGTTGTCATAGTTGTGCCTAGGGGGCATATGTGGGAGGGGATGCTGTCACCTCCAGGCAGATGTTTGTCCCCCTGTGTGCTGAG
>NW_026284458.1:0-1385 GCF_023373465.1 Oncorhynchus keta
CACCATGGTCTTGTAGCGGATGCGAGCTTCAACTGGAAGCCAGTGGAGAGAGCGGAGGAGCGGGGTGACGTGAGAGAACTTGGGAAGGTTGAACACCAGACGGGCTGCGGCGTTCTGGATGAGTTGTAGGGTTTAATGGCACAGGCAGGGAGCCCAGCCAACAGCGAGTTGCAGTAATCCAGACGGGAGATGACAAGTGCCTGGATTAGGACCTGCGCCGCTTCCTGTGTGAGGCAGGGTCGTACTCTGCGGATGTTGTAGAGCATGAACCTACAGGAACGGGCCACCGCCTTGATGTTAGTTGAGAACGACAGGGTGTTGTCCAGGATCACGCCAAGGTTCTTAGCGCTCTGGGAGGAGGACACAATGGAGTTGTCAACCGTGATGGCGAGATCATGGAACGGGCAGTCCTTCCCCGGGAGGAAGAGCAGCCCGTCTTGCCGAGGTTCAGCTTGAGGTGGTGATCCGTCATCCACACTGATATGTCTGCCAGACATGCAGAGATGCGATTCGGCCACCTGGTCATCAGAAGGGGGAAAGGAGAAGATTAATTGTGTGTCGTCTGCATAGCAATGATAGGAGAGACCATGTGAGGTTATGACAGAGCCATGACTTGGTGTATAGCGAGAATAAGAGAGGGCCTAGAACAGAGCCCTGGGGGACACCAGTGGTGAGAGCGCGTGGTGAGGAGACAGATCTTCGCCACGCCACCTGGGGTAAGGGTGCTGACCGTCAGGTGGACGAACTAAGCGTGGGCCGCGCCGGGAGATGCCTAACCCGGAGGGTGGAGAGGAGGATCTGATGGTTCACAGTATCAAGCAATGATAGGTCTAGAAGGATGAGAGCAGAGGAGAGAGTTAGCTTTAGCAGTGCGGAGCGCCTCCGTGATACAGAGAAGAGTAAGAGTCTCAGTTGAATGACTAGTCTTGAAACCTGACTGATTTGATCAAGAAGGTCATTCTGAGAGAGATAGCGGTAGAGCTGGCTAAGGACGGCACGTTCAAGAGTTTTGGAGAGAAAAGAAAGAAGGGATACTGGTCTGTAGTTGTTGACATCGGAGGGATCGAGTGTAGGTTTTTTCAGAAGGGGTGCAACTCTCGCTCTCTTGAAGACGGAAGGGACGTAGCCAGCGGTCAGGGATGAGTTGATGAGCGAGGTGAGGTAAGGAGAAGGTCTCCGGAAATGGTCTGGAGAAGAGAGGAGGGGATAGGGTCGAGCGGGCAGGTTGTTGGGCGGCCGGCCGTCACAAGACGCGAGATTTCATCTGGAGAGAGAGGGGAGAAAGAGGTCAGAGCACAGGGTAGGGCAGTGTGAGCAGAACCAGCGGTGTCGTTTGACTTAGCAAACGAGGATCGGATGTCGTCGACCTTCTTTTCAAAATGGTT
>NW_026284459.1:0-3363 GCF_023373465.1 Oncorhynchus keta
AGCAGCGAACAGTTTTGACTGGGCTGAGCGGGAACTGTACTTCCTCAGTGGTAGGGAGGCGAGCAGGCCAGAGGTGGATGAACGCAGTGTCCTTGTTTGGGTGTAGGGCCTGATCAGAGCCTGGAGGTACTGAGGTGCCGTTCCCTCACAGCTCCGTAGGCGAGCACCATGGTCTTGTAGCGGATGCGAGCTTCAACTGGAAGCCAGTGGAGAGAGCGGAGGAGCGGGGTGACGTGAGAGAACTTGGGAAGGTTGAACACCAGACGGGCTGCGGCGTTCTGGATGAGTTGTAGGGGTTTAATGGCACAGGCAGGGAGCCCAGCCAACAGCGAGTTGCAGTAATCAAGACGGGAGATGACAAGTGCCTGGATTAGGACCTGCGCCGCTTCCTGTGTGAGGCAGGGTCGTACTCTGTGGATGTTGTAGAGCATGAACCCACAGGAACGGGACACCGCCTTCTTGATGTTAGCTGAGAACGCCAGGGTGTTGTCCAGGATCACGCCAAGGTTCTTAGCGCTCTGGGAGGAGGACACAATGGAGTTGTCAACCGTGATGGCGAGATCATGGAACGGGCAGTCCTCCTCGGGAGGAAGAGGAGCTCCGCCTTGCTGAGGTTCAGCTTGAGGTGGTGATCCGTCATCCACACTGATATGTCTGCCAGACATGCAGAGAGATGCGATTCGCCACCTGGTCATCAGAAGGGGAAAGGAGAAGATTAATTGTGTGTTGCCTGCATAGCAATGATAGGAGAGACCATGTGAGGTTATGACAGAGCCAAGTGACTTGGTGTATAGCGAGAAATAAGAGAGGGCCAGAACAGAGCCCTGGGACACCAGTGGTAGAGCGCGTGGTGAGGAGACAGATTCGCCACGCCACCTGGTAGGGAGCCACCTGTCAGGTAGGACGCAATCCAAGCGTGGGCCGCGCCGGAGATGCCCAACCCGGAGAGGGTGGAGAGGAGGATCTGATGGTTCACAGTATCGAAGGCAGCCGATAGGTCTAGAAGGATGAGAGCAGAGGAGAGAGAGTTAGCTTTAGCAGTGCGGAGCGCCTCCGTGATACAGAGAAGAGCAGTCTCAGTTGAATGACTAGTCTTGAAACCTGACTGATTTGGATCAAGAAGGTCATTCTGAGAGAGATAGCGGTAGAGCTGGCCAAGGACGGCACGCTCAAGAGTTTTGGAGAGAAAAGAGAGAAGGGATACTGGTCTGTAGTTGTTGACATCGGAGGGATCGAGTGTAGGTTTTTTCAGAAGGGGTGCAACTCTCGCTCTCTTGAAGACGGGAGGGACGTAGCCAGCGGTCAGGGATGAGTTGATGAGCGAGGTGAGGTAAGGGAGAAGGTCTCCGGAAATGGTCTGGAGAAGAGAGGAGGGGATAGGGTCAAGCGGGCAGGTTGTTGGGCGGCCGGCCGTCACAAGACGCGAGATTTCATCTGGAGAGAGAGGGGAGAAAGAGGTCAGAGCATAGGGTAGGGCAGTGTGGGCAGAACCAGCAGTGTCGCTTGACTTAGCAAACGAGATCGATGTCATCGACCCTTCTTCAAAATGGCTGACGAAGTCATCTGCAGAGAGGGAGGAGGGAGGGTGGGGGAGGGATTCAGAGGAGGAGAAGGTGGCAAAGAGCTTCCTAGGGTTAGAGGCAGATGCTTGGAATTTAGAATGGTAGAAAGTGGCTTTAGCAGCAGACAGAGGAGGAAAATGTAGAGGAGGAGAAAGGATGCCAGGTCCGCAGGGAGGTGAGTTTTCCTCCATTTCCGCTCGGCTGCCCGGAGCCCTGCACCCCCAGAGCTCGCAATGAGTCGTCGAGCCACGGAGCGGGGAGGGGAGGACTGAGCCGTCTGGAGGATAGGGGACATAGGAGTCAAAGGATGCAGTAAGGGAGGAGAGGAGGGTTGAGGAGGCAGAATCAGGAGATAGGTTGGAGAAAGTTTGGAGCAGAGGGAAGAGAAGATAGGATGGAAGAGGAGAGAGTATGGGGAGAGAGAGCGAAGGTTGGGACGGCGCGATACCATCCGAGTAGGGGCAGTGTGGAAGTGTTGGATGAGAGCCAGAGGAAGGATACAAGGTAGTGGTCGGACTTGAGGGGAGTTGCAATGAGGTTAGTGGAAGAACAGCATCTAGTAAAGATGAGGTCAAGCGCATTGCCTGCCTTGTGAGTAGGGGGAGGGTGAGAGGGTGAGGTCAAAAGAGAGAGGAGTGGAAAGAAGGAGGCAGAGGAATGAGTCAAAGGTAGACGGGGAGGCTGGGGGTGCTTCCAGGACTGTGAGAGGTGAGCCATCCTCAGGAAAGGAGTTTATCAAGGCACAAGCTCATTGGATGAACTCTCCGAGGGAACCTGGAGGGCGATAAATGATAAGGATGTTATTGCTTGAAAGGGCTGGTAACTGTGACAGCATGGAATTCAAAGGAGGCAATAGACAGATGGGTAAGGGGAGAAAGAGAGAAAGACCACTTGGGAGAGATGAGGATCCTGGTGCCACCACCCTGCTGACCAGAAGCTCGGGGTGTGCGAGAACACGTGGGCGGACGAGGAGAGAGCAGTAGGAGTAGCAGTGTTATCTGTGGTGATCCATGTTTCCGTCAGTGCCAAGAAGTCAAGGGACTGGAGGGAGGCATAGGCTGAGATGAACTCTGCCTTGTTGGCCGCAGATTGGCAGTTCCAGAGGCTACCAGAGACCTGAACTCCACGTGGGTCGTACGCGCTGGGACCACCAGGTTAGGTGGTCAGCCACGCGGTGTGTGGAGCGTTTGTATGGTCTGTGCAGAGAGGAGAGAACAGGGATAGACAGACACATAGTTGACAGGCTACAGAAAAGGCTACGCTAATGCAAGGAAATTGAATGACAAGCGGACTACACGTCTCGAATGTTCAGAAAGCTGCTTTACGTAGCAAGAATCTATTGACTAAAATGATTAAAATGATACAGTACTGCTAAAGTAGGCTAGCTGGCAGTAGCTGCGTTGTTGACACTACACTAATCAAGTCGCTCTGAGTGTAATAATTTCTACAGTGCTGCTGTTCGGGGCTAGCTGGCTAGCTAGCAGTGTTGTTTACGTTACGCTGAGTTAAAAGAACGACAATAGCTGGCTAGCTAACCTAGGAAATCGGTCTAGACTACACAATTATCTTTTGAAACAAAGACGGCTATGCAGCTATGTAGCCACGATCAAACAAATCAAACCGTTGTACTGTAATGAAATGAAAATGTGATACTACCTGTGAATGCGACCGGGTTGCGGTTCCTATTCAGTAGACGTTGGCTAGCTGTTAGCTGTTGGCTAGCTAGCAGAGTCTCTCTGCAGATGCGAGCGCGAATGCGACCGCCGCCTCCAACCGGAACCCAACAGCCCTAGCACGACTC
>NW_026284460.1:0-1108 GCF_023373465.1 Oncorhynchus keta
TCTCTTTATCTCTCATTAATCAACTTGTTTCTCATCTCTCTTTATCTCTCATTAATCAACTTGTTTCTCATCTCTCTTTATCTCTCATTAATCAACTTGTTTCTCTCTCTCTTATCTCTCATGAATGAACTTGTTTCTCATCTCTCTTTATCTCTCATTAATCAACTTGTTTCTCATCTCTCTTTATCTCTCATGAATCAACTTGTTTCTCATCTCTCTTTATCTCTCATTAATCAACTTGTTTCTCATCTCTCTTTCTCTCATTAATCAACTTGTTTCTCATCTCTCTTTATCTCTCATTAATCAACTTGTTTCTCATCTCTCTTTCTCTCATTAATCAACTTGTTTCTCATCTCTCTTTATCTCTCATTAATCAACTTGTTTCTCATCTCTCTTTATCTGTCATTAATTAACTTGTTTCTCATCTCTCTTTATCTCTCATTCATCAACTTGTTTCTCATCTCTCTTTATCTCTCATTAATAAACTTGTTTCTCATCTCTCTTTCTCTCATTAATCAACTTGTTTCTCATCTCTCTTTATCTCTCATTAATCAACTTGTTTCTCATCTCTCTTTCTCTCATTAATCAACTTGTTTCTCATCTCTCTTTATCTCTCATTAATCAACTTGTTTCTCATCTCTCTTTATCTCTCATTAATCAACTTGTTTCTCATCTCTCTTTATCTCTCATTAATCAACTTGTTTCTCATCTCTCTTTATCTGTCATTAATCAACTTGTTTCATCTCCCCCCCAGACAAGCCTCAGATCACTATGAGTCCTGGATGTTTCTCCATGAGCATCACGGAGGGCGACACCCTATCACTTAACTGTAGTGCAAAAGGTAACCCTGCCCCCTCCTACGATTGGTTGCTCCCCCAAGCCGACCCCAACCCCATGGAAGAGAGATCCGTAGTGACCATCACCAACATGGCCAAGTCTCACTCTGGAGATTACACCTGCATCGCCATCAACCCCCTGGGAAACAGCACCTGTACTGTTAACGTGGAGGTCACAGGTGAGATGGATGGTTGGTTGGTTGGATGGATAATTGGTTGATTGGTTGGATGGTTCATTGACTGATTGGTTGGTTGCGTTTGGAAAGTATTCA
>NW_026284461.1:0-46157 GCF_023373465.1 Oncorhynchus keta
CTGGCCTGACCCTGGCCTGGCCTGGCCTGGCCTGGCCTGGCCTGGCCTGGCCTGGCCTGGCCTGGCCTGGCCTGGCCTGGCCTGGCCTGGCCTGGCCTGGCCTGGCCTGGCCTGGCCTGGCCTGGCCTGGCCTGGCCTGGCCTGGCCTGGCCTGGCCTGGCCTGGCCTGGCCTGGCCTGGCCTGGCCTGGCCTGGCCTGGCCTGGCCTGGCTGGCCTGGCCTGGCCTGGCCTGAGCCTGGCCTGGCCTGGCCTGGCCTGGCCTGGCCCTGGCCCTGGCCTGGCCTGGCCTGGCCTGGCCTGGCCTGGCCTGGCCTGGCCTGGCCTGGCCTGGCCTGGCCTGGCCTGGCCTGGCCTGGCCTGGCCTGGCCTGGCCTGGCCTGGCCTGGCCTGGCCTGGCCTGGCCTGGCCTGGCCTGGCCTGGCCTGGCCTGGCCTGGCCTGGCCTGGCCTGGCCTGGCCTGGCCTGGCCTGGCCTGGCCTGGCCTGAGCCTGGCCCTGGCCTGGCCTGGCCACAAGCTGGCCACTGCTGGCCTGGCCTGGCCTGGCCTGGCTGGCTGGCCTGGCCTGGCCTGGCCTGGCCTGGCCTGGCCTGGCTGGCTGGCTGGCTGGCCTGGCCACAACCTGGCCTGGCCTGGCCTGGCCTGGCCTGGCCTGGCCTGGCCTGGCACTGGCCTGGCCTGGCTGGCCTGGCCTGGCCTGGCTGGCTCTGGCTGGCCTGGCCTGACTTACAACTGGCTGGCCTGGCCTGGCCTGGCCTGGCCTGGCCTGGCCTGGCCTGGCCTGGCCTGGCCTGGCCTGGCCTGGCCTGGCTGGCCTGGCCTGTACAACAACCTGGCCTGGCCTGGCCTGGCCTGGCCTGGCCTGGCTGGCCTGGCCTGGCCTGGCCTGGCCTGGCCTGGCCGGCCTGGCCTGGCCTGGCCTGGCCTGGCCTGGCCTGGCCTGGCCTGGCCTGGCCTGGCCTGGCCTGGCCTGGCCTGGCCTGGCCTGAGCCTGGCCTGGCCTGGCCTGGCCTGGCCTGGCCTGGCCTGGCCTGGCCTGGCCTGGCCTGGCCTGGCCTGGCCTGGCCTGGCCTGGCCTGGCCTGGCCTGGCCTGGCCTGGCCTGGCCTGGCCCTGGCCTGGCCTGGCCTGGCCTGGCCTGGCCTGGCCTGGCCTGGCCTGGCCTGGCCTGGCCTGGCCTGGCCTGGCCTGGCCTGGCCTGGCCTGGCCTGGCCTGGCCTGGCCTGGCCTGGCCTGGCCTGGCCTGGCCTGGCCTGGCCTGGCCTGGCCTGGCCTGGCCTGGCCTGGCCTGGCCTGGCCTGGCCTGGCCTGGCCTGGCCTGGCCTGGCCCTGGCCTGGCCTGGCCTGGCCTGGCCTGGCCTGGCCTGGCCTGGCCTGGCCTGGCCTGGCCTGGCCTGGCCTGGCCTGGCCTGGCCTGGCCTGGCCTGAGCCTGGCCTGGCCTGGCCTGGCCTGGCCTGGCCTGGCCCTGGCCTGGCCCTGGCCCTGGCCTGGCCTGGCCTGGCCTGGCCTGGCCTGGCCTGGCCTGGCCTGGCCTGGCCTGGCCCTGGCCCTGGCCTGGCCTGGCCTGGCCTGGCCTGGCCTGGCCTGGCCTGGCCCTGGCCTGGCCTGGCCCTGGCCTGGCCTGGCCTGGCCTGGCCTGGCCTGGCCTGGCCTGGCCTGGCCTGGCCTGGCCTGGCCTGGCCTGGCCTGGCCTGGCCTGGCCTGGCCTGGCCTGAGCCTGGCCTGGCCTGGCCTGGCCTGGCCTGGCCCTGGCCTGGCCCTGGCCTGGCCTGGCCTGGCCTGGCCTGGCCTGGCCTGGCCTGGCCTGGCCTGGCCTGGCCTGGCCTGGCCTGGCCTGGCCTGGCCTGGCCTGGCCTGGCCTGGCCTGGCTGGCCTGGCCTGGCCTGGCCTGGCCTGGCCTGGCCTGGCCTGGCCTGGCCTGGCCTGGCCTGGCCTGGCCTGGCCTGGCCTGGCCTGGCCTGGCCTGGCCTGGCCTGGCCTGGCCTGGCCTGGCCTGGCCTGGCCTGGCCTGGCCTGGCCTGGCCCTGGCCTGGCCTGGCCTGGCCTGGCCTGGCCTGGCCTGGCCTGGCCTGGCCCTGGCCTGGCCTGGCCTGGCCTGGCCTGGCCCCTGGCCTGGCCTGGCCTGGCCTGGCCTGGCCTGGCCTGGCCCTGGCCTGGCCTGGCCTGGCCTGGCCTGGCCTGGCCTGGCCTGGCCTGGCCTGGCCTGGCCTGGCCTGGCCTGGCCTGGCCTGGCCTGGCCTGGCCTGGCCTGGCCTGGCCTGGCCTGGCCTGGCCTGGCCTGGCCTGGCCTGGCCTGGCCTGGCCTGGCCTGGCCTGGCCTGGCCTGGCCCTGGCCTGGCCTGGCCTGGCCTGGCCTGGCCTGGCCTGGCCTGGCCTGGCCTGGCCTGGCCCTGGCCTGGCCTGGCCTGGCCTGGCCTGGCCTGGCCTGGCCTGGCCTGGCCTGGCCTGGCCTGGCCTGGCCTGGCCTGGCCTGGCCTGGCCTGGCCTGGCCTGGCCTGGCCTGGCCTGGCCTGGCCCTGGCCTGGCCTGGCCTGGCCTGGCCTGGCCTGGCCTGGCCTGGCCTGGCCTGGCCTGGCCTGGCCCTGGCCTGGCCTGGCCTGGCCTGGCCTGGCCTGGCCTGGCCTGGCCTGGCCTGGCCTGGCCTGGCCTGGCCTGGCCTGGCCTGGCCTGGCCTGGCCTGGCCTGGCCTGGCCCTGGCCTGGCCTGGCCTGGCCTGGCCCTGGCCTGGCCTGGCCTGGCCTGGCCTGGCCTGGCCTGGCCTGGCCTGGCCTGGCCTGGCCTGGCCTGGCCTGGCCTGGCCTGGCCTGGCCTGGCCTGGCCTGGCCTGGCCTGGCCTGGCCTGGCCTGGCCTGGCCTGGCCTGGCCTGGCCTGGCCTGGCCTGGCCTGGCCTGGCCTGGCCTGGCCTGGCCTGGCCTGGCCTGGCCTGGCCTGGCCTGGCCTGGCCTGGCCTGGCCTGGCCTGGCCTGGCCTGGCCTGGCCTGGCCTGGCCTGGCCTGGCCTGGCCTGGCCTGGCCTGGCCTGGCCTGGCCTGGCCTGGCCTGGCCTGGCCTGGCCTGGCCTGGCCTGGCCTGGCCTGGCCTGGCCTGGCCTGGCCTGGCCTGGCCTGGCCTGGCCTGGCCTGGCCTGGCCTGGCCTGGCCTGGCCTGGCCTGGCCTGGCCTGGCCTGGCCTGGCCTGGCCTGGCCTGGCCTGGCCTGGCCTGGCCTGGCCTGGCCTGGCCTGGCCTGGCCTGGCCTGGCCTGGCCTGGCCTGGCCTGGCCTGGCCTGGCCTGGCCTGGCCTGGCCTGGCCTGGCCTGGCCCTGGCCTGGCCTGGCCTGGCCTGGCCTGGCCTGGCCTGGCCTGGCCTGGCCTGGCCTGGCCTGGCCTGGCCTGGCCTGGCCTGGCCTGGCCTGGCCTGGCCTGGCCTGGCCTGGCCTGGCCCTGGCCTGGCCTGGCCTGGCCTGGCCTGGCCTGGCCTGGCCTGGCCTGGCCTGGCCTGGCCTGGCCTGGCCCTGGCCTGGCCTGGCCTGGCCTGGCCTGGCCCTGGCCTGGCCTGGCCTGGCCTGGCCTGGCCTGGCCTGGCCTGGCCTGGCCTGGCCTGGCCTGGCCTGGCCTGGCCCTGGCCTGGCCTGGCCTGGCCTGGCCTGGCCTGGCCTGGCCTGGCCTGGCCTGGCCTGGCCTGGCCTGGCCTGGCCTGGCCTGGCCTGGCCTGGCCTGGCCTGGCCTGGCCTGGCCTGGCCTGGCCTGGCCTGGCCTGGCCTGGCCTGGCCTGGCCTGGCCTGGCCTGGCCTGGCCTGGCCTGGCCTGGCCTGGCCTGGCCTGGCCTGGCCTGGCCTGGCCTGGCCTGGCCTGGCCTGGCCTGGCCTGGCCTGGCCTGGCCTGGCCTGGCCTGGCCTGGCCTGGCCTGGCCTGGCCTGGCCTGGCCTGGCCTGGCCTGGCCTGGCCTGGCCTGGCCTGGCCTGGCCTGGCCTGGCCTGGCCTGGCCTGGCCTGGCCTGGCCTGGCCTGGCCTGGCCTGGCCTGGCCCTGGCCTGGCCTGGCCTGGCCTGGCCTGGCCTGGCCTGGCCTGGCCTGGCCTGGCCTGGCCTGGCCTGGCCTGGCCTGGCCTGGCCTGGCCTGGCCTGGCCTGGCCTGGCCTGGCCTGGCCTGGCCTGGCCTGGCCTGGCCTGGCCTGGCCTGGCCTGGCCTGGCCTGGCCTGGCCTGGCCTGGCCTGGCCTGGCCTGGCCTGGCCTGGCCTGGCCTGGCCTGGCCTGGCCTGGCCTGGCCTGGCCTGGCCTGGCCTGGCCTGGCCTGGCCTGGCCTGGCCTGGCCTGGCCTGGCCTGGCCTGGCCTGGCCTGGCCTGGCCTGGCCTGGCCTGGCCTGGCCTGGCCTGGCCTGGCCTGGCCTGGCCTGGCCTGGCCTGGCCTGGCCTGGCCTGGCCTGGCCTGGCCTGGCCTGGCCTGGCCTGGCCTGGCCTGGCCTGGCCTGGCCTGGCCTGGCCTGGCCTGGCCTGGCCTGGCCTGGCCTGGCCTGGCCTGGCCTGGCCTGGCCCTGGCCTGGCCTGGCCTGGCCTGGCCTGGCCTGGCCTGGCCTGGCCTGGCCTGGCCTGGCCTGGCCTGGCCTGGCCTGGCCTGGCCTGGCCTGGCCTGGCCTGGCCTGGCCTGGCCTGGCCTGGCCTGGCCTGGCCTGGCCTGGCCTGGCCTGGCCTGGCCTGGCCTGGCCTGGCCTGGCCTGGCCTGGCCTGGCCTGGCCTGGCCTGGCCTGGCCTGGCCTGGCCTGGCCTGGCCTGGCCTGGCCTGGCCTGGCCTGGCCTGGCCTGGCCTGGCCTGGCCTGGCCTGGCCTGGCCTGGCCTGGCCTGGCCTGGCCTGGCCTGGCCTGGCCTGGCCTGGCCTGGCCTGGCCTGGCCTGGCCTGGCCTGGCCTGGCCTGGCCTGGCCTGGCCTGGCCTGGCCTGGCCTGGCCTGGCCTGGCCTGGCCTGGCCTGGCCTGGCCTGGCCTGGCCTGGCCCTGGCCTGGCCTGGCCTGGCCTGGCCTGGCCTGGCCTGGCCTGGCCTGGCCTGGCCTGGCCTGGCCTGGCCTGGCCTGGCCTGGCCTGGCCTGGCCTGGCCTGGCCTGGCCTGGCCTGGCCTGGCCTGGCCTGGCCTGGCCTGGCCTGGCCTGGCCTGGCCTGGCCTGGCCTGGCCTGGCCTGGCCTGGCCTGGCCTGGCCTGGCCTGGCCTGGCCTGGCCTGGCCTGGCCTGGCCTGGCCTGGCCTGGCCTGGCCTGGCCTGGCCTGGCCTGGCCTGGCCTGGCCTGGCCTGGCCTGGCCTGGCCTGGCCTGGCCTGGCCTGGCCTGGCCTGGCCTGGCCTGGCCTGGCCTGGCCTGGCCTGGCCTGGCCTGGCCTGGCCTGGCCTGGCCTGGCCTGGCCTGGCCTGGCCTGGCCTGGCCTGGCCTGGCCTGGCCTGGCCTGGCCTGGCCTGGCCTGGCCTGGCCTGGCCTGGCCTGGCCTGGCCTGGCCTGGCCTGGCCTGGCCTGGCCTGGCCTGGCCTGGCCTGGCCTGGCCTGGCCTGGCCTGGCCTGGCCTGGCCTGGCCTGGCCTGGCCTGGCCTGGCCTGGCCTGGCCTGGCCTGGCCTGGCCTGGCCTGGCCTGGCCTGGCCTGGCCTGGCCTGGCCTGGCCTGGCCTGGCCTGGCCTGGCCTGGCCTGGCCTGGCCTGGCCTGGCCTGGCCTGGCCTGGCCTGGCCTGGCCTGGCCTGGCCTGGCCTGGCCTGGCCTGGCCTGGCCTGGCCTGGCCTGGCCTGGCCTGGCCTGGCCTGGCCTGGCCTGGCCTGGCCTGGCCTGGCCTGGCCTGGCCTGGCCTGGCCTGGCCTGGCCTGGCCTGGCCTGGCCTGGCCTGGCCTGGCCTGGCCTGGCCCTGGCCTGGCCTGGCCTGGCCTGGCCTGGCCTGGCCTGGCCTGGCCTGGCCTGGCCTGGCCTGGCCTGGCCTGGCCTGGCCTGGCCTGGCCTGGCCTGGCCTGGCCTGGCCTGGCCTGGCCTGGCCTGGCCTGGCCTGGCCTGGCCTGGCCTGGCCTGGCCTGGCCTGGCCTGGCCTGGCCTGGCCTGGCCTGGCCTGGCCTGGCCTGGCCTGGCCTGGCCTGGCCTGGCCTGGCCTGGCCTGGCCTGGCCTGGCCTGGCCTGGCCTGGCCTGGCCTGGCCTGGCCTGGCCTGGCCTGGCCTGGCCTGGCCTGGCCTGGCCTGGCCTGGCCTGGCCTGGCCTGGCCTGGCCTGGCCTGGCCTGGCCTGGCCTGGCCTGGCCTGGCCTGGCCTGGCCTGGCCTGGCCTGGCCTGGCCTGGCCTGGCCTGGCCTGGCCTGGCCTGGCCTGGCCTGGCCTGGCCTGGCCTGGCCTGGCCTGGCCTGGCCTGGCCTGGCCTGGCCTGGCCTGGCCTGGCCTGGCCTGGCCTGGCCTGGCCTGGCCTGGCCTGGCCTGGCCTGGCCTGGCCTGGCCTGGCCTGGCCTGGCCTGGCCTGGCCTGGCCTGGCCTGGCCTGGCCTGGCCTGGCCTGGCCTGGCCTGGCCTGGCCTGGCCTGGCCTGGCCTGGCCTGGCCTGGCCTGGCCCTGGCCTGGCCTGGCCTGGCCTGGCCTGGCCTGGCCTGGCCTGGCCTGGCCTGGCCTGGCCTGGCCTGGCCTGGCCTGGCCTGGCCTGGCCTGGCCTGGCCTGGCCTGGCCTGGCCTGGCCTGGCCTGGCCTGGCCTGGCCTGGCCTGGCCTGGCCTGGCCTGGCCTGGCCTGGCCTGGCCTGGCCTGGCCTGGCCTGGCCTGGCCTGGCCTGGCCTGGCCTGGCCTGGCCTGGCCTGGCCTGGCCTGGCCTGGCCTGGCCTGGCCTGGCCTGGCCTGGCCTGGCCTGGCCTGGCCTGGCCTGGCCTGGCCTGGCCTGGCCTGGCCTGGCCTGGCCTGGCCTGGCCTGGCCTGGCCTGGCCTGGCCTGGCCTGGCCTGGCCTGGCCTGGCCTGGCCTGGCCTGGCCTGGCCTGGCCTGGCCTGGCCTGGCCTGGCCTGGCCTGGCCTGGCCTGGCCTGGCCTGGCCTGGCCTGGCCTGGCCTGGCCTGGCCTGGCCTGGCCTGGCCTGGCCTGGCCTGGCCTGGCCTGGCCTGGCCTGGCCTGGCCTGGCCTGGCCTGGCCTGGCCTGGCCTGGCCTGGCCTGGCCTGGCCTGGCCTGGCCTGGCCTGGCCTGGCCTGGCCTGGCCTGGCCTGGCCTGGCCTGGCCTGGCCTGGCCTGGCCTGGCCTGGCCTGGCCTGGCCTGGCCTGGCCTGGCCTGGCCTGGCCTGGCCTGGCCTGGCCTGGCCTGGCCTGGCCTGGCCTGGCCTGGCCTGGCCTGGCCTGGCCTGGCCTGGCCTGGCCTGGCCTGGCCTGGCCTGGCCTGGCCTGGCCTGGCCTGGCCTGGCCTGGCCTGGCCTGGCCTGGCCTGGCCTGGCCTGGCCTGGCCTGGCCTGGCCTGGCCTGGCCCTGGCCTGGCCTGGCCTGGCCTGGCCTGGCCTGGCCTGGCCTGGCCTGGCCTGGCCTGGCCTGGCCTGGCCTGGCCTGGCCTGGCCTGGCCTGGCCTGGCCTGGCCTGGCCTGGCCTGGCCTGGCCTGGCCTGGCCTGGCCTGGCCTGGCCTGGCCTGGCCTGGCCTGGCCTGGCCTGGCCTGGCCTGGCCTGGCCTGGCCTGGCCTGGCCTGGCCTGGCCTGGCCTGGCCTGGCCTGGCCTGGCCTGGCCTGGCCTGGCCTGGCCTGGCCTGGCCTGGCCTGGCCTGGCCTGGCCCTGGCCTGGCCTGGCCTGGCCTGGCCTGGCCTGGCCTGGCCTGGCCTGGCCTGGCCTGGCCTGGCCTGGCCTGGCCTGGCCTGGCCTGGCCTGGCCTGGCCTGGCCTGGCCTGGCCTGGCCTGGCCTGGCCTGGCCTGGCCTGGCCTGGCCTGGCCTGGCCTGGCCTGGCCTGGCCTGGCCTGGCCTGGCCTGGCCTGGCCTGGCCTGGCCTGGCCTGGCCTGGCCTGGCCTGGCCTGGCCTGGCCTGGCCTGGCCTGGCCTGGCCTGGCCTGGCCTGGCCTGGCCTGGCCTGGCCTGGCCTGGCCTGGCCTGGCCTGGCCTGGCCTGGCCTGGCCTGGCCTGGCCTGGCCTGGCCTGGCCTGGCCTGGCCTGGCCTGGCCTGGCCTGGCCTGGCCTGGCCTGGCCTGGCCTGGCCTGGCCTGGCCTGGCCTGGCCTGGCCTGGCCTGGCCTGGCCTGGCCTGGCCTGGCCTGGCCTGGCCTGGCCTGGCCTGGCCTGGCCTGGCCTGGCCTGGCCTGGCCTGGCCTGGCCTGGCCTGGCCTGGCCTGGCCTGGCCTGGCCTGGCCTGGCCTGGCCTGGCCTGGCCTGGCCTGGCCTGGCCTGGCCTGGCCTGGCCTGGCCTGGCCTGGCCTGGCCTGGCCTGGCCTGGCCTGGCCTGGCCTGGCCTGGCCTGGCCTGGCCTGGCCTGGCCTGGCCTGGCCTGGCCTGGCCTGGCCTGGCCTGGCCTGGCCTGGCCTGGCCTGGCCTGGCCTGGCCTGGCCTGGCCTGGCCTGGCCTGGCCTGGCCTGGCCTGGCCTGGCCTGGCCTGGCCTGGCCTGGCCTGGCCTGGCCTGGCCTGGCCTGGCCTGGCCTGGCCTGGCCTGGCCTGGCCTGGCCTGGCCTGGCCTGGCCTGGCCTGGCCTGGCCTGGCCTGGCCTGGCCTGGCCTGGCCTGGCCTGGCCTGGCCTGGCCTGGCCTGGCCTGGCCTGGCCTGGCCTGGCCTGGCCTGGCCTGGCCTGGCCTGGCCTGGCCTGGCCTGGCCTGGCCTGGCCTGGCCTGGCCTGGCCTGGCCTGGCCTGGCCTGGCCTGGCCTGGCCTGGCCTGGCCTGGCCTGGCCTGGCCTGGCCTGGCCTGGCCTGGCCTGGCCTGGCCTGGCCTGGCCTGGCCTGGCCTGGCCTGGCCTGGCCTGGCCTGGCCTGGCCTGGCCTGGCCTGGCCTGGCCTGGCCTGGCCTGGCCTGGCCTGGCCTGGCCTGGCCTGGCCTGGCCTGGCCTGGCCTGGCCTGGCCTGGCCTGGCCTGGCCTGGCCTGGCCTGGCCTGGCCTGGCCTGGCCTGGCCTGGCCTGGCCTGGCCTGGCCTGGCCTGGCCTGGCCTGGCCTGGCCTGGCCTGGCCTGGCCTGGCCTGGCCTGGCCTGGCCTGGCCTGGCCTGGCCTGGCCTGGCCTGGCCTGGCCTGGCCTGGCCTGGCCTGGCCTGGCCTGGCCTGGCCTGGCCTGGCCTGGCCTGGCCTGGCCTGGCCTGGCCTGGCCTGGCCTGGCCTGGCCTGGCCTGGCCTGGCCTGGCCTGGCCTGGCCTGGCCTGGCCTGGCCTGGCCTGGCCTGGCCTGGCCTGGCCTGGCCTGGCCTGGCCTGGCCTGGCCTGGCCTGGCCTGGCCTGGCCTGGCCTGGCCTGGCCTGGCCTGGCCTGGCCTGGCCTGGCCTGGCCTGGCCTGGCCTGGCCTGGCCTGGCCTGGCCTGGCCTGGCCTGGCCTGGCCTGGCCTGGCCTGGCCTGGCCTGGCCTGGCCTGGCCTGGCCTGGCCTGGCCTGGCCTGGCCTGGCCTGGCCTGGCCTGGCCTGGCCTGGCCTGGCCTGGCCTGGCCTGGCCTGGCCTGGCCTGGCCTGGCCTGGCCTGGCCTGGCCTGGCCTGGCCTGGCCTGGCCTGGCCTGGCCTGGCCTGGCCTGGCCTGGCCTGGCCTGGCCTGGCCTGGCCTGGCCTGGCCTGGCCTGGCCTGGCCTGGCCTGGCCCTGGCCTGGCCTGGCCTGGCCTGGCCTGGCCTGGCCTGGCCTGGCCTGGCCTGGCCTGGCCTGGCCTGGCCTGGCCTGGCCTGGCCTGGCCTGGCCTGGCCTGGCCTGGCCTGGCCTGGCCTGGCCTGGCCTGGCCTGGCCTGGCCTGGCCTGGCCTGGCCTGGCCTGGCCTGGCCTGGCCTGGCCTGGCCTGGCCTGGCCTGGCCTGGCCTGGCCTGGCCTGGCCTGGCCTGGCCTGGCCTGGCCTGGCCTGGCCTGGCCTGGCCTGGCCTGGCCTGGCCTGGCCTGGCCTGGCCTGGCCCTGGCCTGGCCTGGCCTGGCCTGGCCTGGCCTGGCCTGGCCTGGCCTGGCCTGGCCTGGCCTGGCCTGGCCTGGCCTGGCCTGGCCTGGCCTGGCCTGGCCTGGCCTGGCCTGGCCTGGCCTGGCCTGGCCTGGCCTGGCCTGGCCTGGCCTGGCCTGGCCTGGCCTGGCCTGGCCCTGGCCTGGCCTGGCCTGGCCTGGCCTGGCCTGGCCTGGCCTGGCCTGGCCTGGCCTGGCCTGGCCTGGCCTGGCCTGGCCTGGCCTGGCCTGGCCTGGCCTGGCCTGGCCTGGCCTGGCCTGGCCTGGCCTGGCCTGGCCCTGGCCTGGCCTGGCCTGGCCTGGCCTGGCCTGGCCTGGCCTGGCCTGGCCTGGCCTGGCCTGGCCTGGCCTGGCCTGGCCTGGCCTGGCCTGGCCTGGCCTGGCCTGGCCTGGCCTGGCCTGGCCTGGCCTGGCCTGGCCTGGCCTGGCCTGGCCTGGCCTGGCCTGGCCTGGCCTGGCCTGGCCTGGCCCTGGCCTGGCCTGGCCTGGCCTGGCCTGGCCTGGCCTGGCCTGGCCTGGCCTGGCCTGGCCTGGCCTGGCCTGGCCTGGCCTGGCCTGGCCTGGCCTGGCCTGGCCTGGCCTGGCCTGGCCTGGCCTGGCCTGGCCTGGCCTGGCCTGGCCTGGCCTGGCCTGGCCTGGCCTGGCCTGGCCTGGCCCTGGCCTGGCCTGGCCTGGCCTGGCCTGGCCTGGCCTGGCCTGGCCTGGCCTGGCCTGGCCTGGCCTGGCCTGGCCTGGCCTGGCCTGGCCTGGCCTGGCCTGGCCTGGCCTGGCCTGGCCTGGCCTGGCCTGGCCTGGCCTGGCCTGGCCTGGCCTGGCCTGGCCTGGCCTGGCCTGGCCTGGCCTGGCCTGGCCTGGCCTGGCCTGGCCTGGCCTGGCCTGGCCTGGCCTGGCCTGGCCTGGCCTGGCCTGGCCTGGCCTGGCCTGGCCTGGCCTGGCCTGGCCTGGCCCTGGCCTGGCCTGGCCTGGCCTGGCCTGGCCTGGCCTGGCCTGGCCTGGCCTGGCCCTGGCCTGGCCTGGCCTGGCCTGGCCTGGCCTGGCCTGGCCTGGCCTGGCCCTGGCCTGGCCTGGCCTGGCCTGGCCTGGCCCTGGCCTGGCCTGGCCTGGCCTGGCCTGGCCTGGCCTGGCCTGGCCTGGCCTGGCCTGGCCTGGCCTGGCCTGGCCCTGGCCTGGCCTGGCCTGGCCTGGCCTGGCCTGGCCTGGCCTGGCCTGGCCTGGCCTGGCCTGGCCTGGCCTGGCCTGGCCTGGCCTGGCCTGGCCTGGCCTGGCCTGGCCTGGCCTGGCCTGGCCTGGCCTGGCCTGGCCTGGCCTGGCCTGGCCTGGCCTGGCCTGGCCTGGCCTGGCCTGGCCTGGCCTGGCCTGGCCTGGCCTGGCCTGGCCTGGCCCTGGCCTGGCCTGGCCTGGCCTGGCCTGGCCTGGCCTGGCCTGGCCTGGCCTGGCCTGGCCTGGCCTGGCCTGGCCTGGCCTGGCCTGGCCTGGCCTGGCCTGGCCTGGCCTGGCCTGGCCCTGGCCTGGCCTGGCCGCCTGGCCTGGCCTGGCCTGGCCTGGCCTGGCCTGGCCTGGCCTGGCCTGGCCTGGCCTGGCCTGGCCTGGCCTGGCCTGGCCTGGCCTGGCCTGGCCTGGCCTGGCCTGGCCTGGCCTGGCCTGGCCTGGCCTGGCCTGGCCTGGCCTGGCCTGGCCTGGCCTGGCCTGGCCTGGCCTGGCCTGGCCTGGCCTGGCCTGGCCTGGCCTGGCCTGGCCTGGCCTGGCCTGGCCTGGCCTGGCCTGGCCTGGCCTGGCCTGGCCTGGCCTGGCCTGGCCTGGCCTGGCCTGGCCTGGCCTGGCCTGGCCTGGCCTGGCCTGGCCTGGCCTGGCCTGGCCTGGCCTGGCCTGGCCTGGCCTGGCCTGGCCTGGCCTGGCCTGGCCTGGCCTGGCCTGGCCTGGCCTGGCCTGGCCTGGCCTGGCCTGGCCTGGCCTGGCCTGAGCCTGGCCTGGCCTGGCCTGGCCTGGCCTGGCCTGGCCTGGCCTGGCCTGGCCTGGCCTGGCCTGGCCTGGCCCTGGCCTGGCCTGGCCTGGCCTGGCCTGGCCTGGCCTGGCCTGGCCTGGCCTGGCCTGGCCTGGCCTGGCCTGGCCTGGCCTGGCCTGGCCTGGCCTGGCCTGGCCTGGCCTGGCCTGGCCTGGCCTGGCCTGGCCTGGCCTGGCCTGGCCTGGCCTGGCCTGGCCTGGCCTGGCCTGGCCTGGCCTGGCCTGGCCTGGCCTGGCCTGGCCTGGCCTGGCCTGGCCTGGCCTGGCCTGGCCTGGCCTGGCTGCCTGGCCTGGCCTGGCCTGGCCTGGCCTGGCCTGGCCTGGCCTGGCCTGGCCTGGCCTGGCCTGGCCTGGCCTGGCCTGGCCTGGCCTGGCCTGGCCTGGCCTGGCCTGGCCTGGCCTGGCCTGGCCCTGGCCTGGCCTGGCCTGGCCTGGCCTGGCCTGGCCTGGCCCTGGCCTGGCCTGGCCTGGCCCTGGCCTGGCCTGGCCTGGCCTGGCCTGGCCTGGCCTGGCCTGGCCTGGCCTGGCCCTGGCCTGGCCTGGCCTGGCCCTGGCCTGGCCTCTGGCCTGGCCTGGCCTGGCCTGGCCTGGCCTGGCCTGGCCTGGCCTGGCCTGGCCTGGCCTGGCCTGGCCCTGGCCTGGCCTGGCCTGGCCTGGCCTGGCCTGGCCTGGCCTGGCCCTGGCCTGGCCTGGCCTGGCCTGGCCTGGCCTGGCCTGGCCTGGCCTGGCCTGGCCTGGCCTGGCCTGGCCTGGCCTGGCCTGGCCTGGCCTGGCCTGGCCTGGCCTGGCCTGGCCTGGCCTGGCCTGGCCTGGCCTGAGCCTGGCCTGGCCTGGCCTGGCCTGGCCTGGCCTGGCCTGGCCTGGCCTGGCCTGGCCTGGCCTGGCCTGGCCTGGCCTGGCCTGGCCTGGCCTGGCCTGGCCTGGCCTGGCCTGGCCTGGCCTGGCCTGGCCTGGCCTGGCCTGGCCTGGCCTGGCCTGGCCTGGCCTGGCCTGGCCTGGCCTGGCCTGGCCTGGCCTGGCCTGGCCTGGCCTGGCCTGGCCTGGCCTGGCCTGGCCTGGCCTGGCCTGGCCTGGCCTGGCCTGGCCTGGCCTGGCCTGGCCTGGCCTGGCCTGGCCTGGCCTGGCCTGGCCTGGCCTGGCCTGGCCTGGCCTGGCCTGGCCTGGCCTGGCCTGGCCTGGCCTGGCCTGGCCTGGCCTGGCCTGGCCTGGCCTGGCCTGGCCTGGCCTGGCCTGGCCTGGCCTGGCCTGGCCTGGCCTGGCCTGGCCTGGCCTGGCCTGGCCTGGCCTGGCCTGGCCTGGCCTGGCCTGGCCTGGCCTGGCCTGGCCTGGCCTGGCCTGGCCTGGCCTGGCCTGGCCTGGCCTGGCCCTGGCCTGGCCTGGCCTGGCCTGGCCTGGCCTGGCCTGGCCTGGCCTGGCCTGGCCTGGCCTGGCCTGGCCTGGCCTGGCCTGGCCTGGCCTGGCCTGGCCTGGCCTGGCCTGGCCTGGCCTGGCCTGGCCTGGCCTGGCCTGGCCTGGCCTGGCCTGGCCTGGCCTGGCCTGGCCTGGCCTGGCCTGGCCTGGCCTGGCCTGGCCTGGCCTGGCCTGGCCTGGCCTGGCCTGGCCTGGCCTGGCCTGGCCTGGCCTGGCCTGGCCTGGCCTGGCCTGGCCTGGCCTGGCCTGGCCTGGCCCTGGCCTGGCCTGGCCTGGCCTGGCCTGGCCTGGCCTGGCCTGGCCTGGCCTGGCCTGGCCTGGCCTGGCCTGGCCTGGCCTGGCCTGGCCTGGCCTGGCCTGGCCCTGGCCTGGCCCTGGCCTGGCCTGGCCTGGCCCTGGCCTGGCCTGGCCTGGCCTGGCCTGGCCTGGCCTGGCCTGGCCTGGCCTGGCCTGGCCTGGCCTGGCCCTGGCCTGGCCTGGCCTGGCCTGGCCTGGCCTGGCCTGGCCTGGCCTGGCCTGGCCTGGCCTGGCCTGGCCTGGCCTGGCCTGGCCTGGCCTGGCCTGGCCTGGCCTGGCCTGGCCTGGCCTGGCCTGGCCTGAGCCTGGCCTGGCCTGGCCTGGCCTGGCCTGGCCTGGCCTGGCCTGGCCTGGCCTGGCCTGGCCTGGCCTGGCCTGGCCTGGCCTGGCCTGGCCTGGCCTGGCCTGGCCTGGCCTGGCCTGGCCTGGCCTGGCCTGGCCTGGCCTGGCCTGGCCTGGCCCTGGCCTGGCCTGGCCTGGCCTGGCCTGGCCTGGCCTGGCCTGGCCTGGCCTGGCCTGGCCTGGCCTGGCCTGGCCTGGCCTGGCCTGGCCTGGCCTGGCCTGGCCTGGCCTGGCCTGGCCTGGCCTGGCCTGGCCTGGCCTGGCCTGGCCTGGCCTGGCCTGGCCTGGCCTGGCCTGGCCTGGCCTGGCCTGGCCTGGCCTGGCCTGGCCTGGCCTGGCCTGGCCTGGCCTGGCCTGGCCTGGCCTGGCCTGGCCTGGCCTGGCCTGGCCTGGCCTGGCCTGGCCTGGCCTGGCCTGGCCTGGCCTGGCCTGGCCTGGCCTGGCCTGGCCCTGGCCTGGCCTGGCCTGGCCTGGCCTGGCCTGGCCTGGCCTGGCCTGGCCTGGCCTGGCCTGGCCTGGCCTGGCCTGGCCTGGCCTGGCCTGGCCTGGCCTGGCCTGGCCTGGCCTGGCCTGGCCTGGCCTGGCCCTGGCCTGGCCTGGCCTGGCCTGGCCTGGCCTGGCCTGGCCTGGCCTGGCCTGGCCTGGCCTGGCCTGGCCTGGCCTGGCCTGGCCTGGCCTGGCCTGGCCTGGCCTGGCCTGGCCTGGCCTGGCCTGGCCTGGCCTGGCCTGGCCTGGCCTGGCCTGGCCTGGCCTGGCCTGGCCTGGCCTGGCCTGGCCTGGCCTGGCCTGGCCTGGCCTGGCCTGGCCTGGCCTGGCCTGGCCTGGCCTGGCCTGGCCTGGCCTGGCCTGGCCTGGCCTGGCCTGGCCTGGCCTGGCCTGGCCTGGCCTGGCCTGGCCTGGCCTGGCCTGGCCTGGCCTGGCCTGGCCTGGCCTGGCCTGGCCTGGCCTGGCCTGGCCTGGCCTGGCCTGGCCTGGCCTGGCCTGGCCTGGCCTGGCCTGGCCTGGCCTGGCCTGGCCCTGGCCTGGCCTGGCCTGGCCTGGCCTGGCCTGGCCTGGCCTGGCCTGGCCTGGCCTGGCCTGGCCTGGCCTGGCCTGGCCTGGCCTGGCCTGGCCTGGCCTGGCCTGGCCTGAGCCTGGCCTGGCCTGGCCTGGCCTGGCCTGGCCTGGCCTGGCCTGGCCTGGCCTGGCCTGGCCTGGCCTGGCCTGGCCTGGCCTGGCCTGGCCTGGCCTGGCCTGGCCTGGCCTGGCCTGGCCTGGCCTGGCCTGGCCTGGCCTGGCCTGGCCTGGCCTGGCCTGGCCTGGCCTGGCCTGGCCTGGCCTGGCCTGGCCTGGCCTGGCCTGGCCCTGGCCTGGCCTGGCCTGGCCTGGCCTGGCCTGGCCTGGCCTGGCCTGGCCTGGCCTGGCCTGGCCTGGCCTGGCCTGGCCTGGCCTGGCCTGGCCTGGCCTGGCCTGGCCTGGCCTGGCCTGGCCTGGCCTGGCCTGGCCTGGCCTGGCCTGGCCTGGCCTGGCCTGGCCTGGCCTGGCCTGGCCTGGCCTGGCCTGGCCCTGGCCTGGCCTGGCCTGGCCTGGCCTGGCCTGGCCCTGGCCTGGCCTGGCCTGGCCTGGCCTGGCCTGGCCTGGCCTGGCCTGGCCTGGCCTGGCCTGGCCTGGCCTGGCCTGGCCTGGCCTGGCCTGGCCTGGCCTGGCCTGGCCTGGCCTGGCCTGGCCTGGCCTGGCCTGGCCTGGCCTGGCCTGGCCTGGCCTGGCCTGGCCTGGCCTGGCCTGGCCTGGCCTGGCCTGGCCTGGCCTGGCCTGGCCTGGCCTGGCCTGGCCTGGCCTGGCCTGGCCCTGGCCTGGCCTGGCCTGGCCTGGCCTGGCCTGGCCTGGCCTGGCCTGGCCTGGCCTGGCCTGGCCTGGCCTGGCCTGGCCTGGCCTGGCCTGGCCTGGCCTGGCCTGGCCTGGCCTGGCCTGGCCTGGCCTGGCCTGGCCTGGCCCTGGCCTGGCCTGGCCTGGCCTGGCCTGGCCTGGCCTGGCCTGGCCTGGCCTGGCCTGGCCTGGCCTGGCCTGGCCTGGCCTGGCCTGGCCTGGCCTGGCCCTGGCCTGGCCTGGCCTGGCCTGGCCTGGCCTGGCCTGGCCTGGCCTGGCCTGGCCTGGCCTGGCCTGGCCTGGCCTGGCCTGGCCTGGCCTGGCCTGGCCTGGCCTGGCCTGGCCTGGCCTGGCCTGGCCTGGCCTGGCCTGGCCTGGCCTGGCCTGGCCTGGCCTGGCCTGGCCTGGCCTGGCCTGGCCTGGCCTGGCCTGGCCTGGCCTGGCCTGGCCTGGCCTGGCCTGGCCTGGCCTGGCCTGGCCTGGCCTGGCCTGGCCTGGCCTGGCCTGGCCTGGCCTGGCCTGGCCTGGCCTGGCCTGGCCTGGCCTGGCCTGGCCTGGCCTGGCCTGGCCTGGCCTGGCCTGGCCTGGCCTGGCCTGGCCTGGCCTGGCCTGGCCTGGCCTGGCCTGGCCTGGCCTGGCCTGGCCTGGCCTGGCCTGGCCTGGCCTGGCCTGGCCTGGCCTGGCCTGGCCTGGCCTGGCCTGGCCTGGCCCTGGCCTGGCCTGGCCTGGCCTGGCCTGGCCTGGCCTGGCCTGGCCTGGCCTGGCCTGGCCTGGCCTGGCCTGGCCTGGCCTGGCCTGGCCTGGCCTGGCCTGGCCTGGCCTGGCCTGGCCTGGCCTGGCCTGGCCTGGCCTGGCCTGGCCTGGCCTGGCCTGGCCTGGCCCTGGCCTGGCCTGGCCTGGCGCCTGGCCTGGCCTGGCCTGGCCTGGCCTGGCCTGGCCTGGCCTGGCCTGGCCTGGCCTGGCCTGGCCTGGCCTGGCCTGGCCTGGCCTGGCCTGGCCTGGCCTGGCCTGGCCTGGCCTCGGCCTGGCCTGGCCTGGCCTGGCCTGGCCTGGCCTGGCCTGGCCTGGCCTGGCCTGGCCTGGCCCTGGCCTGGCCTGGCCTGGCCTGGCCTGGCCTGGCCTGGCCTGGCCTGGCCTGGCCTGGCCTGGCCTGGCCTGGCCTGGCCTGGCCTGGCCTGGCCTGGCCTGGCCTGGCCTGGCCTGGCCTGGCCTGGCCTGGCCTGGCCTGGCCTGGCCTGGCCTGGCCTGGCCTGGCCTGGCCTGGCCCTGGCCTGGCCTGGCCTGGCCTGGCCTGGCCTGGCCTGGCCTGGCCTGGCCTGGCCTGGCCTGGCCTGGCCTGGCCTGGCCTGGCCTCTGGCCTGGCCTGGCCTGGCCTGGCCTGGCCTGGCCCTGGCCTGGCCTGGCCTGGCCTGGCCTGGCCTGGCCTGGCCTGGCCTGGCCCTGGCCTGGCCTGGCCTGGCCTGGCCTGGCCTGGCCTGGCCTGGCCTGGCCTGGCCCTGGCCCTGGCCTGGCCTGGCCTGGCCTGGCCCCTGGCCTGGCCTGGCCTGGCCTGGCCTGGCCTGGCCTGGCCTGGCCTGGCCTGGCCTGGCCTGGCCCTGGCCTGGCCTGGCCTGGCCCTGGCCTGGCCTGGCCTGGCCTGGCCTGGCCTGGCCTGGCCTGGCCTGGCCTGGCCTGGCCTGGCCTGGCCTGGCCTGGCCTGGCCTGGCCTGGCCTGGCCTGGCCTGGCCTGGCCTGGCCTGGCCTGGCCTGGCCTGGCCTGGCCTGGCCTGGCCTGGCCTGGCCTGGCCTGGCCTGGCCTGGCCTGGCCTGGCCTGGCCTGGCCTGGCCCTGGCCCTGGCCTGGCCTGGCCTGGCCTGGCCTGGCCTGGCCTGGCCTGGCCTGGCCTGGCCTGGCCTGGCCTGGCCTGGCCTGGCCCTGGCCTGGCCTGGCCTGGCCTGGCCTGGCCTGGCCTGGCCTGGCCTGGCCTGGCCTGGCCTGGCCTGGCCTGGCCTGGCCTGGCCCTGGCCTGGCCTGAGCCTGGCCTGGCCTGGCCTGGCCTGGCCTGGCCTGGCCTGGCCTGGCCTGGCCTGGCCTGGCCTGGCCTGGCCTGGCCTGGCCTGGCCTGGCCTGGCCTGGCCTGGCCTGGCCTGGCCTGGCCTGGCCTGGCCTGGCCTGGCCTGGCCTGGCCTGGCCTGGCCTGGCCTGGCCTGGCCTGGCCTGGCCTGGCCTGGCCTGGCCTGGCCTGGCCTGGCCTGGCCTGGCCTGGCCTGGCCCTGGCCTGGCCTGGCCTGGCCTGGCCTGGCCTGGCCTGGCCTGGCCTGGCCTGGCCTGGCCTGGCCTGGCCTGGCCTGGCCTGGCCTGGCCTGGCCTGGCCTGGCCTGGCCTGGCCTGGCCTGGCCTGGCCTGGCCTGGCCTGGCCCTGGCCTGGCCTGGCCTGGCCTGGCCTGGCCTGGCCTGGCCTGGCCTGGCCTGGCCTGGCCTGGCCTGGCCTGGCCTGGCCTGGCCTGGCCTGGCCTGGCCTGGCCTGGCCTGGCCCCTGGCCTGGCCTGGCCTGGCCTGGCCTGGCCTGGCCTGGCCTGGCCTGGCCTGGCCTGGCCTGGCCTGGCCTGGCCTGGCCTGGCCTGGCCTGGCCTGGCCTGGCCTGGCCTGGCCTGGCCTGGCCTGGCCTGGCCTGGCCTGGCCTGGCCTGGCCTGGCCTGGCCTGGCCCTGGCCTGGCCTGGCCTGGCCTGGCCTGGCCTGGCCTGGCCTGGCCTGGCCTGGCCTGGCCTGGCCTGGCCTGGCCTGGCCTGGCCTGGCCTGGCCTGGCCTGGCCTGGCCTGGCCTGGCCTGGCCTGGCCTGGCCTGGCCCTGGCCTGGCCTGGCCTGGCCTGGCCTGGCCTGGCCTGGCCTGGCCTGGCCTGGCCTGGCCTGGCCTGGCCTGGCCTGGCCTGGCCTGGCCCTGGCCTGGCCTGGCCTGGCCTGGCCTGGCCTGGCCTGGCCTGGCCTGGCCTGGCCTGGCCTGGCCTGGCCTGGCCTGGCCTGGCCTGGCCTGGCCTGGCCTGGCCTGGCCTGGCCTGGCCTGGCCTGGCCTGGCCTGGCCTGGCCTGGCCTGAGCCTGGCCTGGCCTGGCCTGGCCTGGCCCTGGCCTGGCCTGGCCTGGCCTGGCCTGGCCCTGGCCTGGCCTGGCCTGGCCTGGCCTGGCCTGGCCTGGCCTGGCCCTGGCCTGGCCTGGCCTGGCCTGGCCTGGCCTGGCCTGGCCTGGCCTGGCCTGGCCTGGCCTGGCCTGGCCCTGGCCTGGCCTGGCCTGGCCTGGCCTGGCCTGGCCTGGCCTGGCCTGGCCTGGCCTGGCCTGGCCTGGCCTGGCCTGGCCTGGCCTGGCCTGGCCTGGCCTGGCCTGGCCTGGCCTGGCCTGGCCTGGCCTGGCCTGGCCTGGCCTGGCCTGGCCTGGCCTGGCCTGGCCTGGCCTGGCCTGGCCTGGCCTGGCCTGGCCTGGCCTGGCCTGGCCTGGCCTGGCCTGGCCTGGCCTGGCCTGGCCTGGCCTGGCCTGGCCTGGCCTGGCCTGGCCTGGCCTGGCCTGGCCTGGCCTGGCCTGGCCTGGCCTGGCCTGGCCTGGCCTGGCCTGGCCTGGCCTGGCCTGGCCTGGCCTGGCCTGGCCTGGCCTGGCCTGGCCTGGCCTGGCCTGGCCTGGCCTGGCCTGGCCTGGCCTGGCCTGGCCTGGCCTGGCCTGGCCTGGCCTGGCCTGGCCCTGGCCTGGCCCTGGCCTGGCCTGGCCTGGCCTGGCCTGGCCTGGCCTGGCCTGGCCCCTGGCCTGGCCTGGCCTGGCCTGGCCTGGCCTGGCCTGGCCTGGCCTGGCCTGGCCTGGCCTGGCCTGGCCTGGCCTGGCCTGGCCTGGCCTGGCCTGGCCTGGCCTGGCCTGGCCTGGCCTGGCCTGGCCTGGCCTGGCCTGGCCTGGCCTGGCCTGGCCTGGCCTGGCCTGGCCTGGCCTGGCCTGGCCTGGCCTGGCCTGGCCTGGCCTGGCCTGGCCTGGCCTGGCCTGGCCTGGCCTGGCCTGGCCTGGCCTGGCCTGAGCCTGGCCCTGGCCCTGGCCTGGCCCTGGCCCTGGCCTGGCCTGGCCTGGCCTGGCCTGGCCTGGCCCTGGCCTGGCCACAAGCCTGGCCCTGGCCTGGCCTGGCCCCCTGGCCTGGCCTGGCCTGGCCTGGCCTGGCCTGAGCCTGGCTGGCCTGGCCTGGCCTGGCCCTGGCCCTGGCCCTGGCCTGGCCTGGCCTGGCCTGGCCCTGGCCCTGGCCTGGCCCTGGCCCCCTGGCCTGGCCTGGCCCTGGCCTGGCCTGGCCTAACCTGGCCTGGCCCTGGCCTGGCCTGGCCTGGCCTGGCCTGGCCCTGGCCCCTGGCCTGGCCTGGCCTGGCCTGGCCCTGGCACAACCTGGCCCTAACTGGCCTGGCCCTGGCCTGACCTAACCCTGGCCCTGGCCCTGGCCTAACCAGGCCCTGGCCTGGCCCTGGCCTAACTAACCTAGCCTGGCTAACCCTGGCCTGGCCTGGCCTGGCCTGGCCTGGCCCTGGCCCTGGCCTGGCCTAACCCTGGCCTGGCCCTGGCCTGAGCCTAGCCTGGCCTGGCACCTGGCCTGGCCTGGCCCTGGCCTGGCCTGACCCCTGGCCCTGGCCCTGGCCTGGCCTGGCCCTAGCCTGGCCTGGCCTGGCCTGGCCTAACTGGCCCCTAACCCTAACCTAACCCCCTAACCCTGGCCTGGCCTGGCCCTGGCCTAACCCTAACCTGGCCTAACTATATTTTTTTTTACCTGGCCTACGGCAGACAGTCCTTTAACCCAACCAACGGGTTAATCTACAAGTGGGCTACCATGGGGCCTCGACTTTGGCCCCGCGCCCGTACCCTCCGACCTGCGCCGTATATGATGTGGAGTGCAACCCTCCCTTCCCCCTCCGGACGTTTCCACGTGTCAGAGATGGAAGTGGATCAACCGACTCAAACTAGAAACCTAACCCTAACCCTAACCCTAACTCCTAACCCTAACCCTAACCCTAACCCTAAACCCTAACCCTAACCCTAACCCTAACCCTAACTCCCTAACCCTAACCCTAACCCTAACCCTAACCCCTAACCCTAACCCTAACCCTGGCCTAACCCCCTAACCCCTGGCCCTGGCCTGCCTAACCCTGGCCTAACCCTAACCCCCCTAACCCTAACCCTGGCCTAACCCACCCTAACCCTGGCCTGGCCCTGGCCTAACCCTGGCCTGGCCTGGCCTGGCCTAACCCCTAACCCTAACCCTAACCCTGGCCTAACCCTAAACCCTGGCCTAACCCTAACCCTAACCCTGGCCTGAACCCTAACCCTGGCCTGGCCCTGGCCCTAAAACCCTGGCCCTGGCCTGGCCTGGCCTAAACCTGGCCTTCTTTAAAAAAAAAAACCTGGCCCTACCCTAACCCTAAACCCTCACCTGGCCATTCTAAAACCATACCGGCCCCTGGCCCTGGCCCTACAGACAGACAGTCCTAACCCAACCAACGGGTTAACCTACCACCCTGGCCCTACCTGGGGCCTGGCCCTGACCTAACCCTGGCCGCGCCCTGGCCCTGGCCCGACCCCTAGCCCCTATGACCTGGCCTGAAACCCTGGCCCTGGCCCCCTGGCCCGGCCTGGCCCGGCCAGAGATGGCCCTGGCCTCAACCGGCCCTCTGGCCTAGGCCTAACCCTAACCCTAACCCTAAGGCCCTAACCCTAACCCTGGCCCCTGGCCTAACCCGCCCTAACCCTAACCCTAACCCTAACCCTAACCCTAACCCTAACCCTCTAACCCTAACCCTAACCCTAACCCTAACCCTAAACCTAACCCTAACCCTAACCCTAACCCTAACCCCTAACCCTAACCCTAACCCTAACCCTAACCCCTAACCCTAACCCTAACCCCTAACCCTAACCCTAACCCCTAACCCCTAACCCCCTAACCCTAACCCCTAACCCTAACCCCTAACCCTAACCCCAACCCACTAACCCTAACCCTAACCCTAACCCTAACCCAATTCTCCCCTTAGACCTTCAGGTGACACACCTGTGCGGGAACCCGCAGTCCTCGCAGACAAGCCCCCTGTCTTTTCACGCTGCGGGCGTCTGGGCCAGCCACCAAAAATACTAATCTGTAAGGTTCCCATCAGGGATTGTTGACAGACAGAGATACAAGTGAAAAGAATATCAAAATGTGTTATTGTTACCTGAGAAAAATAAATAAATGATACTAAACTGTTAATGCTGGAAATTGTTACTAGGTTTGTTTTGTTAGTGAATTGACACCTCCTGTCCTATTTTATTAAATGGAAAATGTTATGGGTGTAAGATGGCACAGTGATGCCATCTGTTGGTAAATGTTCATTACTGCAACTCTTGTGTTTTACTGGGGTGCTTGAGATACCCGGATGTGTTGTGATGTACTGAACAAGACTGGTCACTCGCATCAATGCCTATATCTCGTCATTTAACTGAACGTTCAAACAGTTGCTCAGGGTGAAAATACAATATAGACCAACGAAGCAACTCTAGTTCCTCTGTCTGTTTTCTCTTTACAATGAAAGGGGGTGCACCGTTCCTGGAGGTACTGCAATACCAGGTCGATGCGTGGAGTGGACGGAGCAAGCCCCTATTCCATCTCCCTATTCCAAAAATCAATTTAATATATGGTCCCCAGATAGGGGACGTATCAGATATTAAACTGATAAGAACAGATACTACACTTGATCTTAGCCAAAAGGCCGAGAAGCGATACCTGCAATGATTTCGGGACGAAGTGGCCGTTCTCCGACACGTCAAATTCGATTATGGTTACACCAAAATGAGCACTGTATGCTTTTTGTTTTCCATTAAAAAAATATAAGGCTTTAAATAAATGGTGGCATGGATGTGGAGTTGATCAACGCCAGCAATAACCACGTTTGACTGTTACAAAGTAACACATTTGTAGGCTCTAAGATCACGTGGTCATCCGCCCTCCAATCAGAAATGAGAGAACACGTTAACCTGATCAACAGCTAAATTGGAATAATAATATATTACGTGTGGGGAGGGGGGGATGGGGGGCAATTTGGAGATAATAATATTGACATAATATTTGATCTTGTATAAAGTATATCTGGTAGCATTGCTGCCACAAACGAACTGAAGCAATTGGCCACTTGGTGGCGCCAGAGTTCCACCGACCGTCACTTTTTCCTGGTTGTCCTGTGTGGTACAGAAAACTGCATTTCAATGTTGAACGACTTGACTTCAAGACATCGTCAACGAAAATAACGTGAACAATAAAAATAGCCTGTCTTTTTTTGTATCTGTCTGTAGAGCCTTGTATGATAAGTCCATTGTGAGAAGGCCTTCATAAAGTGTCCCTCCTAAATTACGAGAGGCCAAACTTCAAAGATGTCTATGGCACTGGACTGCAGTAAGAGAGGAGCGGATGGTCCTGGCTGCCTAAATGTTTCCTCCACATAATAAACTAAGAAACATGGCACTTTGGAGGCTTACTTTTAGAATTTGACTTACTCAGTCACTATAACTAACTTCATAAAATGCCATTAGGCCTAATGAAGATACTGTATATGTAAGTTACTTGATTGGTGTCTTGTGAATCCACCTGTATGCGCATTAAGGTTGAATATTTCCCCGGTATTATACGATAATAAATCACTTTTCTCCCGGGTCACCTGGTAGTTTCCACCAAAACTTGGAAGTGTCATTGAAAAGCATTATAACGCATATAAATGTCTGGATTTGATGAGTTTTGATTCAGCATGAACATTCTAATCTGATGCTACCTGAGCCTGATGAGACCAATATTAACCACATTTAATGAGCCCTACATTAACCACATTTAATGAACCCTACATTAACCACATTTAAGCACAAATTATTGTACTGTTATCCATTAGGTCCACCAGGACCTCACATGACAATGAAACATTGTTGTGTTGTAACTATAATTTATGACATTCACCCACTAATCGGTGATATATTTTTGCAATGGGAAGTAATAGCTGGTTTGTTCATTTAATTTTGTTAATGAAATAGTTGTGCTATTGTATTGTTCTGACTTCATGGGGCCGACTGGAGTGAATGTCATCGTTCACAATGTCATCAAAAAGCTCCTCCTTCACTAGAACGGCCCGACTACAGACTATATAATGTCGGGCGCATTAAGTGATGCTATGTTTTCTGTTATTTTTATGATTTTATAGTTTGACACAACGTATTGAAGATTTTTGGTCCCTCTGAAAGCCAGGTCCTATAGTCACGGTTCACCACTGGATCTAAGTGAAGGCTTCCATTAAACCTGTCCAGGTCCAGTCTGTCCACTTTCTGCTAGTGCACGTACCACATGGCCACATTATTCAGCCTTGTTTGACTCATGGATGATCTAAGCCATGTCTTAAGCCTCCCGGGGCACTAAAACTCCTCTCAGCCTCGACAGAGGAGGCAGGGACGACCAGCAGACGCCTTACTAAAGCTTCCACCTGACTGAAGAGACCTTTCACCTCTGGCACCATTTCCCCAATAATGCCAGCAACATCTGAGCTCGTTTGATATGTATAATTAGTCCCAAACATGGCCAGCTGCACCTGCAGAAGTCTTGAATTCAATTCTGGATGGATATGGGCTGAGTATTCACTGTGTCCAAGGTGTTGTAGAACTGGGCTCTGTACAAAGACTGGGCATCAGGATGGATGTGGGCTGAGTATTCACTGTGTCCAAGGTGTTGTAGAACTGGGCTCTGTACAAAGACTGGGCATCAGGATGGATGTGGGCTGAGTATTCACTGTGTCCAAGGTGTTGTAGAACTGGGCTCTGTACAAAGACTGGGCATCAGGATGGATGTGGGCTGAGTATTCACTGTGTCCAAGGTGTTGTAGAACTGGGCTCTGTACAAAGACTGGGCATCAGGATGGATGTGGGCTGAGTATTCACTGTGTCCAAGGTGTTGTAGAACTGGGCTCTGTACAAAGACTGGGCATCAGGATGGATGTGGGCTGAGTATTCACTGTGTCCAAGGTGTTGTAGAACTGGGCTCTGTACAAAGACTGGGCATCAGGATGGATGTGGGCTGAGTATTCACTGTGTCCAAGGTGTTGTAGAACTGGGCTCTGTACAAAGACTGGGCATCAGGATGGATGTGGGCTGAGTATTCACTGTGTCCACGGTGTTGTAGAACTGGGCTCTGTACAAAGACTGGGCATCAGGATGGATGTGGGCTGAGTATTCACTGTGTCCAAGGTGTTGTAGAACTGGGCTCTGTACAAAGACTGGGCATCAGGATGGATGTGGGCTGAGTATTCACTGTGTCCACGGTGTTGTAGAACTGGGCTCTGTACAAAGACTGGGCATCAGGATGGATGTGGGCTGAGTATTCACTGTGTCCAAGGTGTTGTAGAACTGGGCTCTGTACAAAGACTGGGCATCAGGATGGATGTGGGCTGAGTATTCACTGTGTCCAAGGTGTTGTAGAACTGGGCTCTGTACAAAGACTGGGCATCAGGATGGATGTGGGCTGAGTATTCACTGTGTCCAAGGTGTTGTAGAACTGGGCTCTGTACAAAGACTGGGCATCAGGATGGATGTGGGCTGAGTATTCACTGTGTCCAAGGTGTTGTAGAACTGGGCTCTGTACAAAGACTGGGCATCAGGATGGATGTGGGCTGAGTATTCACTGTGTCCAAGGTGTTGTAGAACTGGGCTCTGTACAAAGACTGGGCATCAGGATGGATGTGGGCTGAGTATTCACTGTGTCCAAGGTGTTGTAGAACTGGGCTCTGTACAAAGACTGGGCATCAGGATGGATGTGGGCTGAGTATTCACTGTGTCCAAGGTGTTGTAGAACTGGGCTCTGTACAAAGACTGGGCATCAGGATGGATGTGGGCTGAGTATTCACTGTGTCCACGGTGTTGTAGAACTGGGCTCTGTACAAAGACTGGGCATCAGGATGGATGTGGGCTGAGTATTCACTGTGTCCAAGGTGTTGTAGAACTGGGCTCTGTACAAAGACTGGGCATCAGGATGGATGTGGGCTGAGTATTCACTGTGTCCAAGGTGTTGTAGAACTGGGCTCTGTACAAAGACTGGGCATCAGGATGGATGTGGGCTGAGTATTCACTGTGTCCAAGGTGTTGTAGAACTGGGCTCTGTACAAAGACTGGGCATCAGGATGGATGTGGGCTGAGTATTCACTGGGCTGCAGCCTGACCGGTGTAACGCTTTGAAAGTTTGCGGATGTGAGGCATCTGAATAGGTTGTTGGTCCAACTTTGTTGCCATAGCAGCTGCTTTTGCGAACAAGACATCAAAGTGCTCCCCCGTTCGCTTGTCCTGCATGTGTCACCTTCTGACCTGAGATCATTTGTTATGTCTTTGTTTTAGTATGGTCAGGGCGTGAGTTGGGTGGGTTGTCTATGTTCCTTTTTCTAGGTTTTGGGATTTCTGTGTTTATTATACATTTACACATTACTGAACAATTCAATTTTATTTATTTTCTTAACTAGTAAACCAACACATTCTGAACAATTATAGTTTTAAGCAGTGCATTGGTAGTAAACATGCTACCTAACTGATCAACAATTATAGATACAAGCTAATAACAAGGTATATATGCTATCTTATTGAACAAGCAGCTTAACTCAAATAATGTGTGTGCTAGGCATCTCTCTCCAGGTTGTTGTGCTGCTTGGCAGGCTAGCTGCTCCATGGTTTCCTCCAGATATTGCCACTGTTCTCGCTCACACTGCCACCATCAGCTGTGTCTCCACCAGTTCCAGAAAGTCCACTCCTTGCGTACGTACTGTACATATGATGAATCATAGATTGGCAAGGAAATCGTCTTCATCTTCACTGTCCAACTGCATTGTGACGGAGCTGAAACCAGCAGGAGGATGGAGAGTAATAAAAGTAACACTAACGAGTCTATATACAGGGGGTACAGGTACCGAGTCAGTGTGGAGTCTATATACAGGGGGTACAGGTACCGAGTCAGTGTGGAGTCTATATACAGGGGGTACTGGTACCGAATCAGTGTGGAGTCTATATACAGGGGGTACTGGTACCGAGTCAGTGTGGAGTCTATATACAGGGGGTACCGGTACCGAGTCAGTGTGGAGTCTATATACAGGGGGTACAGGTACCGAGTCAGTGTGGAGTCTATATACAGGGGGTACAGGTACCGAGTCAGTGTGGAGTCTATATACAGGGGGTACTGGTACCGAGTCAGTGTGGAGTCTATATACAGGGGGTACAGGTACCGAGTCAGTGTGGAGTCTATATACAGGGGGTACAGGTACCGAGTCAGTGTGGAGTCTATATACAGGGGGTACCGGTACCGAGTCAGTGTGGAGTCTATATACAGGGGGTACAGGTACCGAGTCAGTGTGGAGTCTATATACAGGGGGTACTGGTACCGAGTCAGTGTGGAGTCTATATACAGGGGGTACAGGTACCGAGTCAGTGTGGAGTCTATATACAGGGGGTACCGAGTCAGTGTGGAGTCTATATACAGGGGTACTGGTACCGAGTCAGTGTGGAGTCTATATACAGGGGGTACAGGTACCGAGTCAGTGTGGAGTCTATATACAGGGGGTACTGGTACCGAGTCAGTGTGGAGTCTATATACAGGGGGTACAGGTACCGAGTCAGTGTGGAGTCTATATACAGGGGGTACAGGTACCGAGTCAGTGTGGAGTCTATATACAGGGGGTACCGGTACCGAGTCAGTGTGGAGTCTATATACAGGGGGTACTGGTACCGAGTCAGTGTGGAGTCTATATACAGGGGGTACAGGTACCGAGTCAGTGTGGAGTCTATATACAGGGGGTACTGGTACCGAATCAGTGTGGAGTCTATATACAGGGGGTACTGGTACCGAGTCAGTGTGGAGTCTATATACAGGGGGTACCGGTACCGAGTCAATGTGGAGGCTATATACAGGGGGTACAGGTACCGAGTCAGTGTGTAGTCTATATACAGGGGGTACAGGTACCGAGTCAGTGTGGAGTCTATATACAGGGGGTACTGGTACCGAGTCAGTGTGGAGTCTATATACAGGGGGTACAGGTACCGAGTCAGTGTGTAGTCTATATACAGGGGGTACAGGTACCGAGTCAGTGTGGAGTCTATATACAGGGGGTACTGGTACCGAGTCAGTGTGGAGTCTATATACAGGGGGTACAGGTACCGAGTCAGTGTGGAGTCTATATACAGGGGGTACTGGTACCGAGTCAGTGTGGAGTCTATATACAGGGGGTACTGGTACCGAGTCAGTGTGGAGTCTATATACAGGGGGTACCGGTACCGAGTCAGTGTGGAGTCTATATACAGGGGGTACCGAGTCAGTGTGGAGTCTATATACAGGGGGTACCGGTACAGAGTCAGTGTGGAGTCTATATACAGGGGGTACCGGTACCGAGTCAGTGTGGAGTCTATATACAGGGGGTACCGGTACCGAGTCAGTGTGGAGTCTATATACAGGGGGTACTGGTACCGAGTCAGTGTGGAGTCTATATACAGGGGGTACTGGTACCGAGTCAGTGTGGAGTCTATATACAGGGGGTACCGGTACAGAGTCAGTGTGGATTCTATATACAGGGGGTACTGGTACAGAGTCAGTGTGGAGTCTATATATGGGGGGGTACAGAGTGTGGAGTCTATATACAGGGGTACTGGTACAGTGTCAGTGTGGAGTCTATATACAGGGGTAATGGTACCGAGTCAATGTGGAGTCTATATACAGGGGGTACCGAGTCAATGTGGAGTCTATATACAGGGGGTACTGGTACCGAGTCAGTGTGGAGGCTATATACAGGGGGTACCGGTACAGAGTCAATGTGGAGTCTATATACAGGGGGTACTGGTACCGAGTCAGTGTGGAGTCCATATTCAGGGGGTACTGGTACCGAGTCAGTGTGGAGTCTATATACAGGGGGTACTGGTACCGAGTCAGTGTGGAGGTTATATACAGGGGTACTGGTACCGAGTCAGTGTGGAGTCCATATTCAGGGGGTACTGGTACCGAGTCAGTGTGGAGTCTATATACAGGGGGTACCGGTACCGAGTCAGTGTGCGGGGGTACAGGTTAGTTGCGGTAATTTGCACATGTAGGAAGGGGTGAAGTGACTAAATACGATATGTTAGTTTTGTATTTTGAATAAATGTACACACATTTCTAAACTTGTTTAGCTTTGTCATTTGGGGGGTATCGTGTGTAAATTGATGGGAAAAAACTATTGAATCATGTTAGAATAAGGCTGTAACGTAACAAAAGGTGGACAAAGTCAAGGGGTCTGAATCCACCATAGCTGGAATGAAAGGAAATACCGCTGACTGAGAAAATGGATTTAATCACTTATGGACAAACACAGCAGATAAAACCCATCTTTAAAAAAGGCACATCGTTAAACCAGTGGAGGAAGGAAGTGTTTTAACATGGACATTGATATTGTAGACAGTCTATTGGGTCTTTAGTTGATTAGTAATAATAAGGTTACAGTAAACTAAAGGTTCATCTTAAACTCAAATCCACAGGAGGATTTATACACCATCATCAAGTCTCATAACAGATCAGCTGCTGGTCATTCTGAAATAACCTCCGTCTCCAGTTCTCTAGTCTTTAAATGGTCAGATACACGAGTCAGTCTGTCCATGGTAGATACAACGACAACTAAAAGTTCTAATATAATACAGTTTCTCCCCAACCAGATTAATCTCCCTCTTCCTCCTTGACCTTTTTCTTCGTTTTCTTCTTCTTTGACTGTAAATCACAAGAAATAACAAATGAGTATGTTCGTTCAGGCAGAACGGCTTAGATGAGCAGGAATGTATATATTCTGGAGGCATGTCCCCATCAGCTACGTACTTCCTCTGTGGGAGAGACGGTCGCCTCCTCTTCCTTTACGTCCATCGCCTCCTCCTCGGCTTTCTTAGACTTCTTTTTCTTCTTCTTCTTGGGAGTTTCTTCTGCTGCCGTTGAAGCCTCTGGTTCTGAATGAAAACAGAAAGCACCGTTGAGACAATAGCACTTAACAGACGGCTGAGAACCGGTCTCATGATATGGATTGTGTTATATAACAGGATGGATGGTGTATTATGGGTTGTGTTATAGAACAGGGTGGATGGTGTATTATGGGTTGTGTTATAGAACAGGATGGATGGTGTATAAATAACAGGATGGATGGTGTGTTATATAACAGGATGGATGGTGTGTTATATAACAGGATGGATGGTGTATTATGGGTTGTGTTATATAACAGGATGGATGGTGTATTATGGGTTGTGTTATATAACAGGATGGATGGTGTATTATGGGTTGTGTTATATAACAGGATGGATGGTGTATTATATAACAGGATGGATGGTGTATTATGGGTTGTGTTATATAACAGGATGGATGGTGTATTATGTTATATAACAGGATGGATGGTGTATTATGGGTTGTGTTATATAACAGGATGGATGGTGTATTATATAACAGGATGGATGGTGTATTATAGAACAGGATGGATGGTGTATTATATAACAGGATGGATGGTGTATTATATAACAGGATGGATGGTGTATTATATAACAGGATGGATGGTGTATTATATAACAGGATGGATGGTGTATTATATAACAGGATGGATGGTGTATTATATAACAGGATGGATGGTGTATTATGGGTTGTGTTATATAACAGGATGGATGGTGTATTATGGGTTGTGTTATATAACAGGATGGATGGTGTATTATGGGTTGTGTTATATAACAGGATGGATGGTGTGTTATATATGGGTGTGTTATATAACAGGATGGGGTGTTATATAACAGGATTATGGTGTGTTATATAACAGGATGGATGGTGTATTATGGGTTGTGTTATATAACAGGATGGATGGTGTATTATGGGTTGTGTTATATAACAGGATGGATGGTGTATTATGGGTTGTTATAACAGGATGGATGGTGTATTATGGGTTGTGTTATATAACAGGATGGATGGTGTATTATATAACAGGATGGATGGTGTATTATGGGTTGTGTTATATAACAGGATGGATGGTGTATTATGGGTTGTGTTATATAACAGGATGGATGGTGTATTATATAACAGGATGGATGGTGTATTATGGGTTGTGTTATATAACAGGATGGATGGTGTATTATGGGTTGTGTTATATAACAGGATGGATGGTGTATTATATAACAGGATGGATGGTGTATTATGGGTTGTGTTATAGAACAGGATGGATGGTGTGTTATATAACAGGATGGATGGTGTATTATGGGTTGTGTTATATAACAGGATGGTGTATTATGGGTTGTGTTATATAACAGGATGGATGGTGTATTATGGGTTGTGTTATATAACAGGATGGATGGTATATTATGGGTTGTGTTATAGAACAGGATGGATGGTGTATTATATAACAGGATGGATGGTGTATTATGGGTTGTGTTATTAACAGGATGGATGGTATATTATGGGTTGTGTTATAGAACAGGATGGATGGTGTATTATGGGTTGTGTTATATAACAGGATGGATGGTGTGTTATATAACAGGATGGATGGTGTATTATGGGTTGTGTTATATAACAGGATGGATGGTGTATTATGGGTTGTGTTATATAACAGGATGGATGGTGTATTATATAACAGGATGGATGGTGTATTATGGGTTGTGTTATATAACAGGATGGATGGTGTGTTATATAACAGGATGGATGGTGTATTATATAACAGGATGGATGGTGTATTATATAACAGGATGGATGGTGTATTATGGGTTGTGTTATATAACAGGATGGATGGTGTATTATGGGTTGTGTTATATAACAGGATGGATGGTGTATTATGGGTTGTGTTATATAACAGGATGGATGGTGTATTATATAACAGGATGGATGGTGTATTATGGGTTGTGTTATATAACAGGATGGATGGTGTATTATGGGTTGTGTTATATAACAGGATGGATGGTGTATTATATAACAGGATGGATGGTGTATTATGGGTTGTGTTATATAACAGGATGGATGGTGTATTATGGGTTGTGTTATATAACAGGATGGATGGTGTGTTATAGAACAGGATGGATGGTGTATTATGGGTTGTGTTATATAACAGGATGGATGGTGTATTATGGGTTGTGTTATATAACAGGATGGATGGTGTATTATATAACAGGATGGATGGTGTATTATGGGTTGTGTTATATAACAGGATGGATGGTGTATTATATAACAGGATGGATGGTGTATTATGGGTTGTGTTATATAACAGGATGGATGGTGTATTATGGGTTGTGTTATATAACAGGATGGATGGTGTATTATGGGTTGTGTTATATAACAGGATGGATGGTGTATTATATAACAGGATGGATGGTGTATTATGGGTTGTGTTATATAACAGGATGGATGGTGTATTATGGGTTGTGTTATATAACAGGATGGATGGTGTATTATGGGTTGTGTTATATAACAGGATGGATGGTGTATTATGGGTTGTGTTATATAACAGGATGGATGGTGTATTATGGGTTGTGTTATATAACAGGATGGATGGTGTATTATGGGTTGTGTTATATAACAGGATGGATGGTGTATTATGGGTTGTGTTATATAACAGGATGGATGGTGTATTATGGGTTGTGTTATAGAACAGGATGGATGGTGTATTATGGGTTGTGTTATATAACAGGATGGATGGTGTATTATGGGTTGTGTTATATAACAGGATGGATGGTGTATTATGGGTTGTGTTATATAACAGGATGGATGGTGTATTATGGGTTGTGTTATATAACAGGATGGATGGTGTATTATGGGTTGTGTTATAGAACAGGATGGATGGTATATTATATAACAGGATGGATGGTGTATTATGGTATCATGTTATGGGTTGTGTTATACAACAGGATTATGGCTAAGAGTTCATCAACTGACCTTCCACAGGTTCTTTCTTGGGTTTCTTGGTTTTGACTGTCACCGGTGTGGCCACCTCTTCTTCCTCCTCCACCTCCTCAAACTTCCTCTTCTTGGAAACAGAGGGGAGGGTGGAGTCTCCGGAGGGGTCGTACACCTTCACCTCACTACGGAGACATGACAGAACGTTAGTTAACAGCACAGTTGGTAATTAGCCGACGGTCGATTGATTGGTTTAAAGGCTGTTGGTCGACCAAGATGTTTTAGTCGAGCAGCACCTTTCTGATTCACGACCATCTCAGTGAATTGTTTGCGTTTGATTGTTAGTGTATATCAATTCCCCATTACATATATCACCAGTAATACATTTATCCTTCATTCCTATCATTTACAATCTACAATGCTTGTTTGGTTATGGTAATTTCAGTTCATGCATTCAATATATTAGTCTTTCAGCATTCTCATTGTTGGAGTGGACACTGTTTGCAGTGCACAACCTATGCTACACTTGTGAGAGAAACTGTTTCTAGCATTTCATTTACCAGTTAATTTAGTCCTTATTTTGTTTGGCAGCGCTCCTGTCAATGTTGAGTAAGAACGCAAACGCATAGAAGTAGACCTATATGCTGCCTCGCCTGCGCGCGAATGTAGGCTTACAAATGTGCCCATCTGATAGTATTTCTGATGGGCTTAACGCACCTCTAATAATGACCTGTGGAGCTTCTCAAAGTAATGCTTTGTCACCTCAAAACAGCAAGCAAACATACCGTAAAGTTCCTCAATGTATTTGAAAAATATTCCCAGCTCTCTCCTTTTTGACCACTCATGTCATGCTCGGATCCAATGGAAACGTCATAAAATAGGGCTACCTGATTACTTCCCATCTCTTGATCAAATAGCCTACAGCTGTCTGTCCCGAGCTCACTGGCGGGGGAAACAGGGCACAGAATATTTTATAAAATATTTCAGGAGCATGCCCCCCTCCCAGACCAAGTTGCGAGCATAGGCCCCCCAGACCAATTTGCGAGCATAGGGCCTCCCCCAGACCAAGTTGCGAGCATAGGGCCTCCCCCAGACCAAGTTGCGAGCATAGGGCCCCCCAGACCAAGTTGGGAGCATATGGGACCATATGGCCTCCCCCAGACCAAGTTGCGAGCATATGGGCCCCCAGACCAAGTTGCGAGCATATGGCCTCCCCCAGACCAAGTTGCGAGCATAGGGCCTCCCCCAGACCAAGTTGCGAGCATAGGGCCTCCCCCAGACCAAGTTGCGAGCATAGGGCCTCCCCCCCAGACCAAGCATTCCCCACCCCAGACCAGGAGATGGTGTATTATGGAGTGTTTACAACATAGGGCCTCCCACCCCACCAAGTTGGGCCTCCCACCCCAGACCAAGTTGCGAGCATAGGGCCTCCCCCCCAGACCAAGTTGGGAGCATAGGGCCTCCCCCCAGACCAAGTTGCGAGCATATGGCCTCCCCCAGACCAAGTTGCGAGCATATGGCCTCCCCCAGACCAAGTTGCGAGCATAGGGCCTCCCCCCAGACCAAGTTGCGAGCATATGGCCTCCCCCCCCAGACCAAGTTGCGAGCATATGGCCTCCCCCAGACCAAGTTGCGAGCATATGGCCTCCCCCAGACCAAGTTGCGAGCATATGGCCTCCCCCAGACCAAGTTGCGAGCATAGGGCCTCCCCCAGACCAAGTTGCGAGCATAGGGCCTCCCCCAGACCAAGTTGCGAGCATAGGGCCTCCCCCCTCAGACCAAGTTGCGAGCATAGGGCCTCCCACCCCAGACCAAGTTGCGAGCATAGGGCCTCCCACCCCAGACCAAGTTGCGAGCATAGGGCCTCCCACCCCAGACCAAGTTGCGAGCATAGGGCCTCCCCCAGACCAAGTTGATACATAGGGCCCCCCCCCAGACCAAGTTGATACATGGGGCCCCCCAGACCAAGTAGATACATAGGGCCTCCCCCCAGACCAAGTTGCGAGCATAGGGCCTCCCCCAGACCAAGTTGATACATGGGGCCCCCCCCAGACCAAGTAGATACATAGGGCCTCCCCCCAGACCAAGTTGCGAGCATAGGGCCTCCCCCCCAGACCAAGTTGCTACATAGGCCTCCCCCCCCAGAGCAAGTTGATACATAGGGCCTCCCCCCAGACCAAGTTGATACATAGGGCCTCCCCCAGACCAAGTAGATACATAGGGCCTCCCCCCAGACCAAGTAGATACATAGGGCCTCCCCCAGACCAAGTAGATACATAGGGCCTCCCCCAGACCAAGTAGATACATAGGGCCTCCCCCCCAGACCAAGTAGATACATAGGGCCTCCCCCCAGACCAAGTAGATACATAGGGCCTCCCCCCAGACCAAGTAGATACATAGGGCCTCCCCCAGACCAAGTAGATACATAGGGCCTCCCCCCAGACCAAGTAGATACATAGGGCCTCCCCCCAGACCAAGTAGATACATAGGGCCTCCCCCCAGACCAAGTAGATACATAGGGCCTCCCCCAGACCAAGTTGATACATAGGGCCTCCCCCAGACCAAGTTACATACATAGCAAATCCCCCAGACCAAGTTGATACATAGGGCCCCCAGACCAAGACCATAGGGCCTCCCCCAGACCAAGTTACATAGGGCCCCCCCAGACCAAGTTGATACATAGGGCCTCCCCCAGACCAAGTAGATACATAGGGCCTCCCCCAGACCAAGTAGATACATAGGGCCTCCCCACAAGACCAAGTTGATACATAGGGCCTCCCCCCCAGACCAAGTTGATACATAGGGCCTCCCCCAGACCAAGTTAGATACATAGGGCCTCCCCCCCAGACCAAGTTGATACATAGGGCCTCCCCCAGACCAAGTTGATACATAGGGCCCCCCAGACCAAGTTGATACATAGGGCCTCCCCCAGACATAGGGCCTCCTGACCAAGTAGATACATAGGGCATAGGGCCCCCCAGACCAAGTAGATACATAGGGCCTCCCCAAGACCAAGTTGATACATAGGGCCTCCCCACAAGACCAAGTTGATACATAGGGCCTCCCCCAGACCAAGTTGATACATAGGGCCTCCCCCAGACCAATACATAGGGCCTCCCCCAGACCAAGTTGATACATAGGGCCTCCCCCAGACCAAGTTGATACATAGGGCCTCCCCCAGACCAAGTTGATACATAGGGCCTCCCCCAGACCAAGTAGGTACATAGGGCCCCCCAGACCAAGTAGATACATAGGGCCTCCCCCAGACCAAGTAGATACATAGGGCCTCCCCCAGACCAAGTTGATACATAGGGCCTCCCCCAGACCAAGTTGATACAAAGCTTCTAGTTCAATGCAGACAGGCCATGTGTGATTCATATGATAATTTCAGGATATTTTATGATTGAAAATACATTTTATTTAACCAAAAAGGTGCATATGAAAGAGATAACTGCAGATCAGTAGAAATGACAGCCTAAGATAAAATCCACATGAAAGGTTGCAGACTCCTCGTGTTGCCCATTTACCACCACCTTCAGGAGAGTAATGCCAGAATCAGAGAAAGCCAGCAGGACCAGAGGATGGTCAGGTTAACATCTTGATCTCTGGCTCCCTCCAGTCATTTATGTATTATTTCATCTAACAGGGAGCTTAGCACACATGGGGTTCGGGAGATTAGCGCATGTAGTTGATTTGACTCCAACAAACGATGTCCATGAACAAAAGACACATTTTACATTTTTAACCAGTCCTTGGTCAAAAGAACCGACAACTATCGGTTGTCATGACCCTCTTTGGGTACAGCGAGCACCATCCCCCCAGTCTCCTAAAACCAGGCTGCTGTGGTCAGAGAGGTCGTAAATTCCAGGAGATTATCTCCTCATGGCCACAGTATATAGAGAGTGAGTTTTCTTAGAGAGAACAAAGGAATTTCTTCCACCTCACAGAACTGGAAAACCGAACAACATTTATGTTCTGGAGAATGTATAAAAGACCAGTGAAGAATCCAGCTACGAACTGGTCCGTTTGGTAATATTTTGTGAAACTCATGGGTGACAATACGGCCACATTACCATAAATGTTTATACAATAGCTTCAGATATGAGGCTAATTGTTGTATAAGATGAAAGAGGATGATACTCTTTGTGAAATTGTGTAATGTAATTTTGGACTGTTTAATGAAGGAAACTCCAATTCCCTTTGAGCACAGTTATGGTCTGGTGTCCTGGGACAGGCCCTTTTCTGCTCTTCCGAATAAAACCCGGGTTTTCTATCACCAGACCAGCTCACCTCAATTACAAGATGGCTAAAGGTTGCAGACCAGCTAAAGGTTGCAGACCAGCTTACCACAAGAGGGCCCAGGTTTGAGTAGAGACCATAAACCTAAGGTTTGAGTAGATGGCTGAATCTTTTAACCATACCACGTGGTTAAACTCTTAAGACTATCGATACTGACAGAATAGAACAAGTCTTTGATATTAATTACTAGTCTGCAGCTAGGAATTCGGTATCATTGAACGCGAAAACCAACAGCCAAAATATCTATCCTATAACGACATGAATGAATGTCACTGAACCAGCCATTCTAACCACGACAGAGAGCGGACAAACTCTCCAACAGAAACAAACGTTTCAACAGAGATACCGACGACACACGGAGCGTAAATATATATATATTGATTGCAACTGTTCCCGAATGAGCGTTCATATGTGAAGGATTAGCATTTCAATTGTTATAATTATCACTGTCTAACAAGCTGCCATTAGGGCACATCCTCCTTTCTTTGCAAAAAAAACTGCTCAAAAAAATAAAGGGAACACTAAAATAACACATCCTAGATCTGAATGAATTAAATATTCTTATTAAATACTTTTCTTTACATTGTTGAATGTGCTGACAAATCATCAATGGAAATCAAATTGATCAAACCATGGAGGTCTGGATTTGGAGTCACACTCAAAATTAAAGTGGAAAACCACTTGGCACATACCTTGTATCATTTCTCTGGAAATATATCTATTTTGTTTGTGTGACGCATTCCTGTGAATTACTTAGTAAATAAATGATTTTAAGACCATAGCAATTGATGGATGACTCAGTGAAGACTGTGTTCGTGCAGATAATCAACAATTTACGACGTTTGGAATGAGACTAATGTGAGGTAAATAATTCATTAATCAGAAGACTATGTGATCAGATATTATATTTCTGAAAGTTATTAGGGAAATTATAACGTTGTAATCTGAATATTTTACTTGGTGCCCTGACTTCCTAGTTAATTACAGTTACATGATTAATCAGTTTAATTACATAATAATAATTAGAGTTATTTGATAAATAAGTCAGTTTTAATTATGCCAAAGACACGACCAAGACTTGTTGTCGGGGACAGACGGCGTCGTTACCAGAGACGCGACAGACGGCGTCGTTACCAGAGACGCGACAGGCGACCAGAGACGCGACAGGCGACCAGAGACGGACAGGCGACCAGAGACGCGACAGGCGACCAGAGACGCGACAGGCGACCAGAGACGCGACAGGCGACCAGAGACGCGACAGGCGACAGAGACGCGACGACCAGAGACGCGACAGGCGACCAGAGACGCGACAGGCGACCAGAGACGCGACAGGCGACCAGAGACGCGACAGGCGACCAGAGACGCGACAGGCGTCCAGTTACCAGAGACGCGACAGGCGGTTCAGTTACCAGAGACGCGACAGGCGGTTCAGTTACCAGAGACGCGACAGGCGGTTCAGTTACCAGAGACGCGACAGGCGGTTCAGTTACCAGAGACGCGACAGGCGGTTCAGTTACCAGAGACGCGACAGGCGGTTCAGTTACCAGAGACGCGACAGGCGGTTCAGTTACCAGAGACGCGACAGGCGGTTCAGTTACCAGAGACGCGACAGGCGGTTCAGTTACCAGAGACGCGACAGGCGGTTCAGTTACCAGAGACGCGACAGGCGGTTCAGTTACCAGGAGACGCGACAGGCGGTTCAGTTACCAGAGACGCGACAGGCGGTTCAGTTACCAGAGACGCGACAGGCGGTTCAGTTACCAGAGACGCGACAGGCGGTTCAGTTACCAGAGACGCGACAGGCGGTTCAGTTACCAGAGACGCGACAGGCGGTTCAGTTACCAGAGACGCGACAGGCGGTTCGGTTACCAGAGACGCGACAGGCGGTTCGGTTACCAGAGACGCGACAGGCGGTTCGGTTACCAGAGACGCGACAGGCGGTTCGGTTACCAGAGACGCGACAGGCGGTTCGGGTTACCAGAGACGCGACAGGCGGTTCGGTTACCAGAGACGCGACAGGCGGTTCGGTTACCAGAGGCGCGACAGGCCAGAGAGGCGCGACAGGCGGTTCGGGTTACCAGAGACGCGACAGGCGGTTACCAGAGGCGCGACAGGCGGTTACCAGAGGCGCGACAGGCGGTTCGGTTACCAGAGGCGCGACAGGCGGTTCGGTTACCAGAGGCGACACGGTTACCAGAGGCGCGACAGGCGGTTCGGTTACCAGAGGCGCGACAGGCGGTTCGGGTTACCAGAGGCGCGACAGGCGGTTCGGTTACCAGAGGCGCGACAGGCGGTTCGGTTACCAGAGAGGCGCGACAGGCGGTTCGGTTACCAGAGGCGCGACAGGCGGTTCAGTTACCAGAGGCGCGACAGAGTTACCAGAGGCGACAGGCGGTTCAGTTACCAGAGGCGCGACAGGCGGTTCAGTTACCAGAGGCGCGACAGGCGGTTCAGTTACCAGAGGCGCGACAGGCGGTTCAGTTACCAGAGCGCGACAGGCGGTTCAGTTACCAGAGGCGCGACAGGCGGTTCAGTTACCAGAGGCGCGACAGGCGGTTCAGTTACCAGAGGCGCGACAGGCGGTTCAGTTACCAGAGGCGCGACAGGCGGTTCAGTTACCAGGAGGCGACAGGCGGTTCAGTTACCAGAGGCGCGACAGGCGGTTCAGTTACCAGAGACAGGCGCGACAGGCGGTTCAGTTACCAGAGGCGCGACAGGCGGTTCAGTTACCAGAGGCGCGACAGGCGGTTCAGTTACCAGAGGCGCGACAGGCGGTTCAGTTACCAGAGGCGCGACAGGCGGTTCAGTTACCAGAGGCGCGACAGGCGGTTCAGTTACCAGAGGCGCGACAGGCGGTTCAGTTACCAGAGGCGCGACAGGCGGTTCAGTTACCAGAGGCGCGACAGGCGGTTCAGTTACCAGAGGCGCGACAGGCGGTTCAGTTACCAGAGGCGCGACAGGCGGTTCAGTTACCAGAGGCGCGACAGGCGGTTCAGTTACCAGAGGCGCGACAGGCGGTTCAGTTACCAGAGGCGCGACAGGCGGTTCAGTTACCAGAGGCGCGACAGGCGGTTCAGTTACCAGAGGCGCGACAGGCGGTTCAGTTACCAGAGACAGGCGGTTCAGTTACCAGAGGCGCGACAGGCGGTTCAGTTACCAGAGGCGCGACAGGCGGTTCAGTTACCAGAGGCGCGACAGGCGGTTCAGTTACCAGAGGCGCGACAGGCGGTTCAGTTACCAGAGGCGCGACAGGCGGTTCAGTTACCAGAGGCGCGACAGGCGGTTCAGTTACCAGAGGCGCGACAGGCGGTTCAGTTACCAGAGGCGCGACAGGCGGTTCAGTTACCAGAGGCGCGACAGGCGGTTCAGTTACCAGAGGCGCGACAGGCGGTTCAGTTACCAGAGGCGCGACAGGCGGTTCAGTTACCAGAGGCGCGACAGGCGGTTCAGTTACCAGAGGCGCGACAGGCGGTTCAGTTACCAGAGGCGCGACAGGCGGTTCAGTTACCAGAGGCGCGACAGGCGGTTCAGTTACCAGAGGCGCGACAGGCGGTTCAGTTACCAGAGGCGCGACAGGCGGTTCAGTTACCAGAGGCGCGACAGGCGGTTCAGTTACCAGAGGCGCGACAGGCGGTTCAGTTACCAGAGGCGCGACAGGCGGTTCAGTTACCAGAGGCGCGACAGGCGGTTCAGTTACCAGAGGCGCGACAGGCGGTTCAGTTACCAGAGGCGCGACAGGCGGTTCAGTTACCAGAGGCGCGACAGGCGGTTCAGTTACCAGAGGCGCGACAGGCGGTTCAGTTACCAGAGGCGCGACAGGCGGTTCAGTTACCAGGAGGCGCGACAGGCGGTTCAGTTACCAGAGGCGCGACAGGCGTTCAGACCAGAGGCGGTTCAGTTACCAGAGGCGCGACAGGCGGTTCAGTTACCAGAGGCGCGACAGGCGGTTCAGTTACCAGAGGCGCGACAGGCGGTTCAGTTACCAGAGGCGCGACAGGCGGTTCAGTTACCAGAGGCGCGACAGGCGGTTCAGTTACCAGAGGCGCGACAGGCGGTTCAGTTACCAGAGGCGCGACAGGCGGTTCAGTTACCAGAGGCGCGACAGGCGGTTCAGTTACCAGAGACGCGACAGGCGTTCAGCTACAGAGACGCGACAGGCGGTTCAGTTACCAGAGACGCGACAGGCGGTTCAGTTACCAGAGACGCGACAGGCGGTTCAGTTACCAGAGACGCGACAGGCGGTTCAGTTACCAGAGACGCGACAGGCGGTTCAGTTACCAGAGACGCGACAGGCGGTTCAGTTACCAGAGACGGCAGGGTTCAGTTACCAGAGACGCGACAGGCGGTTCAGTTACCAGAGACGCGACAGGCGGTTCAGTTACCAGAGACGCGACAGGCGGTTCAGTTACCAGAGAGACGCGACAGGCGGTTCAGTTACCAGAGACGCGACAGGCGGTTCAGTTACCAGAGACGCGACAGGCGGTTCAGTTACCAGAGACGCGACAGGCGGTTCAGTTACCAGAGACGCGACAGGCGGTTCAGTTACCAGAGACGCGACAGGCGGTTCAGTTACCAGAGACGCGACAGGCGGTTCAGTTACCAGAGACGCGACAGGCGGTTCAGTTACCAGAGACGCGACAGGCGGTTCAGAGAGGCGCGACAGGCGGTTCAGTTACCAGAGACGCGACAGGCGGTTCAGTTACCAGAGACGCGACAGGCGGTTCAGTTACCAGAGGCGCGACAGGCGGTTCAGTTACCAGAGGCGCGACAGGCGGCAGTTACAGGCGGCGGTTCAGTTACCAGAGGCGCGACAGGCGGTTCAGTTACCAGAGGCGCGACAGGCGGTTCAGTTACCAGAGGCGCGACAGGCGGTTCAGTTACCAGAGGCGCGACAGGCGGTTCAGTTACCAGAGGCGCGACAGGCGGTTCAGTTACCAGAGGCGCGACAGGCGGTTCAGTTACCAGAGGCGCGACAGGCGGTTCAGTTACCAGAGGCGCGACAGGCGGTTCGGTTACCAGAGACGCGACAGGCGGTTCGGTTACCAGAGGCGCGACAGGCGGTTCGGTTACCAGAGGCGCGACAGGCGGTTCGGTTACCAGAGGCGCGACAGGCGGTTCGGGTTACCAGAGGCGCGACAGGCGGTTCAGTTACCAGAGGCGCGACAGGCGGTTACCAGAGGCGCGACAGTTACCAGAGGCGCGACAGGCGGTTCAGTTACCAGAGGCGCGACAGGCGGTTCGGGTTACCAGAGGCGCGACAGGCGGTTCGGTTACCAGAGGCGCGACAGGCGGTTCAGTTACCAGAGGCGCGACAGGCGGTTCAGTTACCAGAGGCGCGACAGGCGGTTCAGTTACCAGAGGCGCGACAGGCGGTTCAGTTACCAGAGGCGCGACAGGCGGTTCAGTTACCAGAGGCGCGACAGGCGGTTCAGTTACCAGAGGCGCGACAGGCGGTTCAGTTACCAGAGGCGCGACAGGCGGTTCAGTTACCAGAGGCGCGACAGGCGGTTCAGTTACCAGAGGCGCGACAGGCGGTTCAGTTACCAGAGGCGCGACAGGCGGTTCAGTTACCAGAGGCGCGACAGGCGGTTCAGTTACCAGAGGCGCGACAGGCGGTTCAGTTACCAGAGGCGCGACAGGCGGTTCAGTTACCAGAGGCGCGACAGGCGGTTCAGTTACCAGAGGCGCGTTACCAGAGGCGCGACAGGCGGTTCAGTTACCAGACAGGCGGTTCAGTTACCAGAGGCGACAGGCGGTTCAGTTACCAGAGGCGCGACAGGCGGTTCAGTTACCAGAGGCGCGACAGGCGGTTCAGTTACCAGAGGCGCGACAGGCGGTTCAGTTACCAGAGGCGCGACAGGCGGTTCAGTTACCAGAGGCGCGACAGGCGGTTCAGTTACCAGAGGCGACAGGCGGTTCAGTTACCAGAGGCGACAGGCGGTTCAGTTACCAGAGGCGCGACAGGCGGTTCAGTTACCAGAGGCGACAGGCGGTTCAGTTACCAGAGGCGCGACAGGCGGTTCAGTTACCAGAGGCGCGACAGGCGGTTCAGTTACCAGAGGCGCGACAGGCGGTTCAGTTACCAGAGGCGCGACAGGCGGTTCAGTTACCAGAGGCGCGACAGGCGGTTCAGTTACCAGAGAGGCGGTTCAGTTACCGCGACAGGCGGTTCAGTTACCAGAGGCGCGACAGGCGGTTCAGTTACCAGAGGCGCGACAGGCGGTTCAGTTACCAGAGGCGCGACAGGCGGTTCAGTTACCAGAGGCGCGACAGGCGGTTCAGTTACCAGAGGCGCGACAGGCGGTTCAGTTACCAGAGGCGCGACAGGCGGTTCAGTTACCAGAGGCGCGACAGGCGGTTCAGTTACCAGAGGCGCGACAGGCGGTTCAGTTACCAGAGGCGCGACAGGCGGTTCAGTTACCAGAGGCGCGACAGGCGGTTCAGTTACCAGAGGCGCGACAGGCGGTTCAGTTACCAGAGGCGCGACAGGCGGTTCAGTTACCAGAGGCGCGACAGGCGGTTCAGTTACCAGAGGCGCGACAGGCGGTTCAGTTACCAGAGGCGCGACAGGCGGTTCAGTTACCAGAGGCGCGACAGGCGGTTCAGTTACCAGAGGCGCGACAGGCGGTTCAGCTACCAGAGGCGCGACAGGCGGTTCAGTTACCAGAGGCGCGACAGGCGGTTCAGTTACCAGAGGCGCGACAGGCGGTTCAGTTACCAGAGGCGCGACAGGCGGTTCAGTTACCAGAGGCGCGACAGGCGGTTCAGTTACCAGAGGCGCGACAGGCGGTTCAGTTACCAGAGGCGCGACAGGCGGTTCAGTTACCAGAGACGCGACAGGCGGTTCAGTTACCAGAGACGCGACAGGCGGTTCAGTTACCAGAGACGCGACAGGCGGTTCAGTTACCAGAGACGCGACAGGCGGTTCAGTTACCAGAGACGCGACAGGCGGTTCAGTTACCAGAGACGCGACAGGCGGTTCAGTTACCAGAGACGCGACAGGCGGTTCAGTTACCAGAGACGCGACAGGCGGTTCAGTTACCAGAGACGCGACAGGCGGTTCAGTTACCAGAGACGCGACAGGCGGTTCAGTTACCAGAGACGCGACAGGCGGTTCAGTTACCAGAGACGCGACAGGCGGTTCAGTTACCAGAGACGCGACAGGCGGTTCAGTTACCAGAGACGCGACAGGCGGTTCAGTTACCAGAGACGCGACAGGCGGTTCAGTTACCAGAGACGCGACAGGCGGTTCAGTTACCAGAGACGCGACAGGCGGTTCAGTTACCAGAGACGCGACAGGCGGTTCAGTTACCAGAGACGCGACAGGCGGTTCAGTTACCAGAGACGCGACAGGCGGTTCAGTTACCAGAGACGCGACAGGCGGTTCAGTTACCAGAGACGCGACAGGCGGTTCAGTTACCAGAGACGCGACAGGCGGTTCAGTTACCAGAGACGCGACAGGCGGTTCAGTTACCAGAGACGCGACAGGCGGTTCAGTTACCAGAGACGCGACAGGCGGTTCAGTTACCAGAGAGGCGGTTCAGTTACCAGAGACGCGACAGGCGGTTCAGTTACCAGAGACGCGACAGGCGGTTCAGTTACCAGAGACGCGACAGGCGGTTCAGTTACCAGAGACGCGACAGGCGGTTCAGTTACCAGAGACGCGACAGGCGGTTCAGTTACCAGAGACGCGACAGGCGGTTCAGTTACCAGAGACGACAGGCGGTTCAGTTACCAGAGACGCGACAGGCGGTTCAGTTACCAGAGACGCGACAGGCGGTTCAGTTACCAGAGACGCGACAGGCGGTTCAGTTACCAGAGACGCGACAGGCGGTTCAGTTACCAGAGACGCGACAGGCGGTTCAGTTACCAGAGACGCGACAGGCGGTTCAGTTACCAGAGACGCGACAGGCGGTTCAGTTACCAGAGACGCGACAGGCGGTTCAGTTACCAGAGACGCGAGTTACCAGAGAGGCGGTTCAGTTACCAGAGACGCGACAGGCGGTTCAGTTACCAGAGACGCGACAGGCGGTTCAGTTACCAGAGACGCGACAGGCGGTTCAGTTACCAGAGACGCGACAGGCGGTTCAGTTACCAGAGACGCGACAGGCGGTTCAGTTACCAGAGACGCGACAGGCGGTTCAGTTACCAGAGACGCGACAGGCGGTTCAGTTACCAGAGACGCGACAGGCGGTTCAGTTACCAGAGACGCGACAGGCGGTTCAGTTACCAGAGACGCGACAGGCGGTTCAGTTACCAGAGACGCGACAGGCGGTTCAGTTACCAGAGACGCGACAGGCGGTTCAGTTACCAGAGACGCGACAGGCGGTTCAGTTACCAGAGACGCGACAGGCGGTTCAGTTACCAGAGACGCGACAGGCGGTTCAGTTACCAGAGACGCGACAGGCGGTTCAGTTACCAGAGACGCGACAGGCGGTTCAGTTACCAGAGAGAGAGGTGTTCAGTTACAGAGACAGGCGGTTCAGTTACCAGAGACGCGACAGGCGGTTCAGTTACCAGAGACGCGACAGGCGGTTCGGTTACCAGAGACGCGACAGGCGGTTCAGTTACCAGAGACGCGACAGGCGGTTCAGTTACCAGAGACGCGACAGGCGGTTCAGTTACCAGAGATCGCGACAGGCGGTTCAGTTACCAGAGACGCGACAGGCGGTTCAGTTACCAGAGACGCGACAGGCGGTTCAGTTACCAGAGACGCGACAGGCGGTTCAGTTACCAGAGACGCGACAGGCGGTTCAGTTACCAGAGACGCGACAGGCGGTTCAGTTACCAGAGACGCGACAGGCGGTTCAGTTACCAGAGACGCGACAGGCGGTTCAGTTACCAGAGACGCGACAGGCGGTTCAGTTACCAGAGACGCGACAGGCGGTTCAGTTACCAGAGACGCGACAGGCGGTTCAGTTACCAGAGACGCGACAGGCGGTTCAGTTACCAGAGACGCGACAGGCGGTTCAGTTACCAGAGACGCGACAGGCGGTTCAGTTACCAGAGACGCGACAGGCGGTTCAGTTACCAGAGACGCGACAGGCGGT